>NC_069084.1:16388742-16671277 GCF_947172395.1 Bicyclus anynana | reverse complement strand
AGCGGAAACGTTCACCGAACAATCTGAACCAGAGACGGCTCCCGAGCTGGTCATCTGTGAGGACCTGGAAGGCCAGTTGGAACAGATACTGATCACCACAGAAGCGGCCCTCGGGATGGAGAGGGTTAGAGCTTGCTTGTCTCTACTCACGGCTGCCAGAAGAGGACTGGATGATACGGAAATATTGGACTTGTTGGCCCATGACGATCTATTCAGAAGCGAGGAGACCTATTGTAAGTGTAACTGTATAATTTGGTAATTTAACAGAACAGGCTTGGGGATCGCTTATAGCCGGTGCACATAGGTCGACAACAGGGAGGACCATCGAGGACGTTTCTGTTAAGGAAACAATACAATATTTAACATAGGCAACACTCTCTCCACCACCACTCAACACGCTTTAGTCTATGATTGCAATCGGCCCGCAAAAGTGATCTAATACAGAATTAAATAAGTACCACATTATTTTATTGGACTTCTAGTCCTAACAACTCTCCTCTGACCATACAAATCCTCTGCAATGTCACGTGAGGCAGACTTTAGCTTACCAGAAAATTCGCCATTACTTTAGGATTAAAGCTATTTATTGAGATAAGTTAATTATTTTGTCGACAATTGTTACAGTTCCATGGGCACCAGGGGCTCTTTTGTGGCCTCAGTTGGGGGCTCTATTGGCCCCCTGGCTGCGGTGGGACTCGCGAGGGGCGGCTCGTTGGCGGGACGCGGCGCTGGCCGTCACGGCAACGGACCGGTATGCGTCACATGTGCACGCCGCGAGACAGATTCTTGTTGAATACTACGAGGTGACTAAGTGTTCCAGTTTTTTGTAGTTACAAATGACGGGTCAAACAGTTAGTCAAAAACCTAAAGTCAATCTAAACTAATCAATCGTATTAATAGACGTTACTTAACTCAAGAACTAATACATGAAAACAATTTGAGTTTCTCCCCAAATACATATTATAATTTATGATCTCAAGTTCCTTAAACTTCAAGTTCAATATTGAGGAACGTCATTTAATGTAAGCCTTGGAAGTTCAATCTGCCTCAACTATTGAATAAATAATTCCAGGGTGCGTGGTTCGTAGAAAACGATCCAAAAATGAGCGGCCGATTAATTTCACAGGAGAACAAATTTTCTGATGAATGGTGAGCTACTTTTCATTCTTATTTTTGTCTTTTACAAGTGCAATATCTTGCAACTATATTTTTTGAAAATGCCATATTACCATCATTTGCTGCCAAGCATGATATACTTTAAGGGCCGAAATACAACTGACAGGGCCTTAAACAATAACTAATTCTCATTTCAGGTATAACACGAGAAAGTTCGACGAGCTGCCATTCCAACACTACCACCTTCTAAAAGAAGACCCAGAAGCCTTTGCCGTCAAACCTTATTTCACCCAATTAAATTGGATTCACGATAAACTCGCTGCCACTGGTTGTGGCCTTTTCCTCGAAGACATAGCACTAGTCCACATAGACCCGCTACCAGAGCATCTAAATATCCTCAAAGAAGTTTTCGAGACACATTCCTATGCGCTAGATTACGACCATAGACAATTTTTCGGCCTTCTCAGAACTACGATGGAGAAAAGACATCGTGCTGGGATAGAAATAGATAGCGATATAGTGCAAGAGTGGATGAAAGAAATTTTCGAACCTCCAGTACCAACATTATACCCAGCGAACGAAGAATTTTGGAAAGTTACGGAGAACAGAGAAAAACGGGATATGTTTATGATTGAAGGTTTCGACACTAAGTCCTATAATTTGATAGTGAGGTTCGATACGAGGGGTAAATTTGTGGCGACAGTGTCGACGGAACGAGAAGAGATTTGCGTGTGGGATGTCGTAAAGTAAGTTTTAAGGTTATAATGTTAATTTGTTTAAACAAATACTTTGCACAAGTCCAAGAGTCCCATAGATTAAACAGCAGCAGAAATGTTTTTTTAACGACGTCAACAAACCAGCTT
Organism: Bicyclus anynana; assembly: GCF_947172395.1. Taxonomy (NCBI): domain Eukaryota; kingdom Metazoa; phylum Arthropoda; class Insecta; order Lepidoptera; family Nymphalidae; genus Bicyclus; species Bicyclus anynana. The sequence continues at coordinate 16,669,298 of NC_069084.1, read as the reverse complement.
GTGGTGAAATGACAGGCATAAGAGTAGTGGCACCTAAGCATGATTTTGCGGGGCACAGTGGGGCAAAGGGCAGCATTCTTGTACTAACGAGTTGTAGATGTTATCATAAATGAGATATTCCTCAAATATCTTTATATAATACTAGCGGACCCGGTCAAGCTTCGTTTTGACATAAGTGCACTTATTCTCTATCCGTACTCTACCCTTCTATACCTCTACCCCTACCCTACCCCTACCCTACCCCTACCCTACCCCTACCCTACCCCTACCCTACCCCTACCCTACCCCTACCCTACCCCTACCCTACCCCTACCCTAACCCTACCGCTTGACTCTTAAACGTTTGTATGGGGAATAGAAAAGGGCAATTTTTAGGGTTTTCCCGGAAATTATTTGATTTTCTCACCTTTTAAACCTTTCCTATACCTCCACGAACATTTCAAGACCAAGATAAGATAAATCCGTTAAGCCGTTCTCGAGTTTTAGCGAGACTAACGAACAGCAATTCATTTATATATATATATATTGAGATTAATAATATCTTTATATAAATATCTTCTCCATTCAACCATTTCATAATTATTAGGATAATGAACATATTACCATCCTTATCCTCAAGATTAACGAGCTAGAGCTGACGACTCGAAATGTCTTATACCGCGTCAATTATGATCACTGATTAAAGAAGTAAATTAGCTTTTAGCGTTTTCCGTTCTGTGATTATGACAATGAAGACGTATTTTACTTTTCAGGTGTAAGTTAGTGAGAAAAATAGTGGGAATAACTCACCCGATCAACCTAGTTCCGATCGATGAGTATCGATGTGTGGTGTTGTGCAGAAGAGAGCTGAAGGTGTATGACCTAGACCAGGTAAGAATAAATTACGATTAAATCTAGCACTTATATTATTTAGGACACATATTCTGCATTCGCAAAGATTATACGACTCTGGCTAACTCGTTAAAGAAGATATTTCTTTTTAGATTTCTAATAGTAGTAAAAATAAACAACTTTAGATATTCAATTTTCTAAAAATGGACATCGATTGAAGCCTTTACCACTACCAATAATATCACGCCTCAAACTGAATATAAATCATTTTAACATATAGATTCTGTAGAAAAAATTTTTTTTTTAATTTTTTAATTTAAGTAATATATTAATATAATAAAGTCACGTCATATACAACTTTGCAATTTAGAGAGCTTTAAAATAATTCCAGATCTGTAGTTTAAAAAAATGATTAATGGTTCCAGGGTAAATACGTGGTAGCCCTAAAAGGCGTGATGAACCAGAAGATGCCCTACTACGGCCTCCACGACCCGAAGCATCTTGTGGCTCTTTCCAGGAACCGGATGTATGTCAACCTCATGAATATTGAAACTGGTGAGAAGATTTAATGGTTCTTTTTTTTAGTTTTTAGCTTCTTTTTTGTTGTTGAAAATAGTGTATACTAGTGAATAAAGCGTATTACTACTTTAGTTTCTAACTTAAATTGTTCGTTGACAATAATTATTGTTGTATAAAATGAGCCCTACTATTCTTCGTTTACATAATTAGATAACATTGGTACACTAAAAGTAAAAGAAAAGTAACTGTACCTACCTACACTGAGTCTACAACTTTGAGTCAATAAAATACTCGTATATCAATGAACTGTACCTACATTCATTGATATACGAGTATTTTAATGACTAGACTCAATGTAGGTACAGTTACTTTTCTTTTACTTTTTGTGTATCAATGTTTTCTAATTATGTAAATGAATAATTAGAGCAACAGTACAATAGTTATTTTTTTTATATTTTTATGTACAGGTGACTGTGTAACGACGTTCAAGGCTGGAGAAGACAGGTTCCTAAACTCACTTCTCGTGTCTGGCGATGGAAGGTACATGTTCGATTTAAATCTATCCAATCATCTCGAATTTTATTAATACGTATGCCATATAGACCTATAGCTTGAAAATAATAAAACGTATCCCACTTCTGATTTAATGTATTTTTGTAAAAAATTGTTCTTTTCAGAGTTTTAGTGTGTGGCGATGAAACTCAGAAACCCTTTCCCCTGCTTGTGTGGTCGTTGACCTCAAGAAAATTGTTATATGACCTCAGAATACCTCACCACGACTTCATCACCTCAAGGGCCGCGATTACTTATGAAGGTATTTCCACTTTATACTAATATTATAATTAAAATGATTTTATTGTTTGTTTGTTTATTTGCATTGAAAAAGCTCTAAAACTACTAAACCGATTTTATCGCCATATTCCCACAGAAATGGGAATTACAAATGGGATAAAATATAGCTTATGTTACTCCCTGTAATAATAACATAGCATAGTAATAATAATAATATTCATCCGTGAAAGACAAATCGGCCCAGTAGTTTTTATGTTTATTCGTGACATACAAAATTCCTCTTTATAACATTAGTGTAGATGTACAACATTGTACATGCAGCCTAACATAAGGATAATAATCCTTATAAATTTACTAAAAGCTAAAAAAAATACAACTTCAACATTTTTCTACTCTTTTTCATCATATTTCTTCTCACTGGAAGCCATTTTTTTCCTCTAGGTTCCTACGTTTGTGTGGTTTCACGCGAACTAGACGAGCCAAGTCCAAACTTCATCGTGGTGTACGACCTTCAGTCGGGGACTCTGTTCAAGAAGTGGAAGCCGGGCTGCGACACCGTGGCTCTGGCGATCAGCTCCGTCGACGGCTGCGTCGTGTCAGGGCTCGCTGATACGAGGATATTGGTCTGGGATTTGGTTACTGGTGAGAATTTTCTTTTTATACAAAATTCGAAGGAAGAATTCTCTAAAAAAAATATGATTATCTTTGTCAATTATTGCGTCAGAATGCGCTTCAGATTTAAGAAAATTATATGTATAACAAAGCACGACTTATGAGACAATATTTAAATGCTTTAAAACGAATCCCAATAGTCTGTAGAGTATTTATCCCTTAGTAATTTATATTTAGAGTTACGTCGAACTAAAAGTAAACTATTCTTGCTATTCCGATGAAGGAACATACAACAATTTATAGTTCTTCAACTTCTGATGACTTTTCAGGCAACTGCAGGTTGACATTGCGGGGACACGTAGCAGCACCGTCCCTTTTGAGGTTGTCGAAGTCAGGCGGAGTGTTGCTGTCTACAGACCACACGTGCAAGGACCTATCTGTCAGATTATGGGACCTACATACTGGTAACTAATAAATAAATAATAAATAAATAACTGGTAACTAATACTAAACACTAATTATAACTGTTTTAATTAACCAACTAAACAATGGTATATTCTAAAACTCGGCATGTATTTTTTTGTTAACATCACTTTTGGTCCTTCGAGCCGGATAAACTCTATATTTTGAATTCCAGGCAAACTAATAGCAGTTTACACACCACCGGAAAGGATAACGTCCTGCGAGGTCCTACTCGGCGGATCAGTGATAGCTTTAGCATTGGAGAACTATAAAGAGATACTGTGCGTCAAACTGCACGGTCCGTCCGTGGAGTCGGTGAAAAATGGAAAGGAATGCGAGTTTGATGATACAGGCGAGTATTTGTAAAAATTACAGTCTCAAATTCAGAAGTGTGCTTCTAACCATAGACAATTTAATATGTTTTTTCTCTTTATGCTGCAGAATGAGCGATTTATTTGAGTCGAAGCGTTTACAATCTTCGTCATCGTTTAGATTAAAAGCATTTCAACTTGACAAAGGCGCCTGTTTCCCTAAGATTCGACCTTCACTTTAATTATTTGTATTTGTGTTACTTTAACAGGGTACGGTCAAGAGGAGAACGAAGGAAAGACATTCGACGTGCGGGGTGCAGAGACCACCTGATAAAGAGCCGCCGGTTCAACTCGTTAGCAATAATCTGTGGTTATGTATCATTATTAATTACATAAAGTTATAGTTTTAATATTACGTTCGTAGCTTTTAATACAAAACGTTCTCAGATGTACTTACTCTCAATAATCTTCGTAGAGTACTTACCTACTCCTAAATACCGTATGGCATAGGTAATATATTTATAATAGAATTGCCAACGATTTCTATAGAGTACAAATATTAAGATTCCATTCCTTTTTTATCATATTCATTTTAAACGTACAACTTTTATTTTAATTATCATAATCCACAACGTCGAAGAAGATAGCATTATTGAAGTAAAACTTCTATAAGAACGCATAACTTGGGTTGTAAGCAAGAGAATACGTTACGAAAATTGTAATCGGGAGAGACGAACGGACGTTCTAAATTGAGAGTTAAAGAAGTTTTACTTTAGTCGTTTTTTTATGCAAATATTTTAAGCCCGATTTTAAAAATAAATGATTGAAATTCTTTTGGAAAAGGATACAAACTGAAAAATTCCAGGAGTTTAAGATTTGTTGTAAGAAAAAAATGTTTCGAAATTGTTGTAAAATTATTTATTCAAAACAAATGTGATATTCAACTGTAGAAATTTGACTTGTGACACGCTCCGCGCGTCTCGATATCACATGGGTTTTAAATATATCTTACAGTTTTTTTTTTAATTAAAGAACGTTTTGTTTGAAAGCGACGTAACTTCGTTAGATACCAACATTTATATTAAGGATACAGTTTAAATATTTAAATGGTAGTTTGCATTGTGTGCTGGTAACACAATGGTGTTCATTTCAAGGGGCGGGCCTCGGATTTTTGTTATTATGGGGCGCCACTGTGTGTCACAAATTAATATAATTTTATTTTATAATTATCCTTTTCTAGGTGCATTTTTTTGTAGTTATTCTCAAACGTAAGAAAAATAAATAATTTCGGATTTATTATTTACCAACTAATAAGCAAATAATTGGATAGTAATTACTAATTAATGAATAATTAAAAAAATTTACACATTTATTTTTATATATTTTTTATTTTTAAGTGCCAAAGAAAAGAAGTAGTATTGGCCGCGAGACAAATTTCCAATTTTAAAATCTTAATTAGTTTGAAGTTATTTGCACATAACCAAACCCCCTATTGTATACTTATTAAATAATATTAATTTTATATTATTTATTAACTATATGTACAATTATAGCTACAAACTAATTGCAATTTTAGCTACAAACTTTATTTCTGTTTTAAATTTTTTTCTTCCGTACCAAATGTTATTATTTACTGTTTTATTTTTCTGGCACTGCTGGGCCCAAAAAAGTTGGGCGAAAAAGCACTTGCTTGCTAGGCTATAAGTGATTTTTTCTATCGTGTGGCCATAATCATATTTCACACATTTTCATGTTATAGTAGATAATGTAAGTTAGGTATAGTCATTCTATAAAATAACCAGATAACTAAGTCCTCGTCTGCGCGGTGCAGGAGAGTGAGTATAGAGCGGGCGATAATACCGTGCCCATTTCTATGCTTACGAGTACAAAGAGGTAAAGTTTGTGGTATTGTAGAGGTTAATCTGGATATACTTAACCGATTTTAAAAATTCTTTTACCACTAGAAGGCCACGTTATTTGTGAGTGTCATAGACATTATTTTATTCCTATATTCTCACGGTAACAGGAACTACGCGGGTGGAACCGCAGGCGTCGGCTAGTAATGAATAAATGATGAATGCACCTACCACCTGCTCTCCACTCACTCCCCTTTGCCGTCACACACCCACGCCTCTGTACTACGCAGAAGACGATTTTCCATAGAAGTATGGACAATTTCATAACATACGGTGGCGCTCTTTGTTAGGTTTTAAACGTAATGTAAAAACAATACAACATGTTAATTCAATACGCTTATTTTTATTTATTTATTCTTTTTTTAATCAAATCACAAAGACATTTTGAAAATAAACTTGAACAATATGACGATTCTCATGGGTGACTGAGTGAACGCATAATGTCACTGCTCAATTGAACGATTGATTGATAGATTATCATGAAATGATGAACGTTTGTATACACATTGGCAGGGATACTAAAAAGAAAATAAAATAACTTTCATCCAGAAAAATGTACTTTCTTAGCGATAGAAAAATGTAAGACACGCAAGAAAAAAAATAACAGTTACAATCAAAACATAACAGTTGTACAAATCAGATTAAAAGAAAGGCAGCAGCCGAGATCATCTTCTCCTATGTCTGAGATCGGCCCTGGAACTTTCTTTCTTGGTCGGATTAATCATCGGGAGAATTATTGGATTCCTCGATGCTGATTCCCGTTTTATGCCCATTCAACAAATTTCAGAATGTACCAGATAAGATTTTTCAGAAAATTCAGAAATCCATTTCTGGTCTAACGTTTTAAAAGGATATAATATAGTAGTTATGCCTATACAATATACATAATATGTGTCATACAGACCTAGGTAAGTACTATCTTACAAAACTTTCACGATTTGCCTTTGTGTATCATAAACGTCAAAAACTAAGGCACAGTAAAATAAGTATATATTTTTACTGTGAGTTTACTTTTACCTACTTGTTTAATTGATTGCATGAATTCGTGAAATTAAAAAGTAGTAATTGAAAGTAGATTCGTGAAATTCAGGCCATTCGTGAAAATATTATTGTCCATAGTCCTTGAGGTGAAAATGAAGCAAGAGCTTAGTCAATATTAAGTCAAGTACCTATCGTTTTTCTGAAGCCTGGATACGAACTACGATGACATTCAGCACAGGTCACGCGTGAGAATCGATTTATTACTTGCTCAATTATTATTTTATATTTATTTCTTTTTGAGGCCTAGAGGGTACAAAGCTAAGTATTGATTGATATGATTGATTGATTGTGTCTGCACAAGTTTGTAGCATTTTTTCCGAATTTGAGAATATTTTCAATGTATTTTTAGCAACATACATCGGCATTTTAAACGTGCTGTTTTTTTAGTTACCTAGACTTATTTGTGGCGACACAAGAAAAAAATGCTAGATTGGCACTTGTGAGAATATAGAGCAAATGTTTTTTATTTTTTTTCAAAATAATACATTAAAAATAAAATAAAATAAAATTAGGTACCTACGTATGTTTATTTGAAATATTTGGTTTTTTACCAAATAGATACCTTCATTAAAAAATAAAACACAATGTAACTACACGCACAAATTTTATCTGTTACAAAAATGAGGTGAACAACACAACCGACTAAATAAAAATTAAGACTATTAGCCACTTTTGTTTGCCTCAGTATCGACGCTAATAACATATCTAATAGTATTTATAGTCTTTTCCTAGTACCCTATGAAAAAATGCTACAATCTTCTCATTATATTTACAATAAAATAAGCAGAAAACAGTTAGGTGTACCTATTTTACTGCCACTTGAAAAATAAACTTTAGTAAACCTATATAATAATATAAGATTGTAATCAAACACTTCTATATATTTTACGCATATAGAAGTTTTTGAAGTTAATAAATTAACCAAAAGGAGATGGTTCTTTATTACATTGATGTAACATATACTTACTAAAATGCAGTGAGTATAAATGAATTAGTAATTTTATTTAGTAAGAAAAAATCATAAAATAAAAAAGGCATATTTTTCACTTTGCATACTAGAAGACCCCCTTTACTAAGGGAGAGGACACACGGTGCGGCGCTCTGCATATAAATATCAATGCACACGGTGCCGCACACCGCGTGTGTACAGCGATGCGGCAAAACGTCTCCGGTGCGGCGCCGCACCGCACCGTGTGACCTCTCCCTAACGGCATGCAATGCCAATTTGTTGTAATAATTCGTACATTTATATTTTGTTAAAAATCCTTTGTTACTTTGTATGATTTGAGTGTTTTTAAGCGTTAAAAATTACCTAGCAAATTCCGCGTTGGGTCTATATCTCCCAAAATATTTTATTTTATAGGTATCACCTATATATTTATCAAAACTCGTTGACTGGAACTTAGAAGCAATCAGTGCCTGGGTAAAAAATGGACAGATACAAATAGCGACGTTAGTATTACTTATATCTTCACGATCTGTCTGGACCGTCTCCTTTGAAAAAAAGATTGCGCCCAAATAAAATATTAATTAGTAAATTTAAAAAAAACGTTAATGTTTTGATCTATTACGCTTATTAATTAAAATATAATAGTAATTAATTGTATTAAATTGATTCTTTATAATATTAATATACCGTACTAATAGATAAAGAAATCGATCAAACTTGCTGAATTAACCGCGGAGATAATTTTAACGATAATGAATATTCGATTTTATATTACAAAAATATCTCATTGTGACAAATCGGATGAACGTGAAACGACCTACCTACGACAAGCGTATTCTATTAATGTTTTTGCTTGTCAGTGGTTTTTGCTTGTACCCATTTTACCTACTTCACCAATAATTCTATATAAAAATCAGTTGCTTCAGGTAGGCCTCTCGTATTTTAAAGCAGATTTTGAAATGCAAGTTGGTTCAACTAATCGAAGCTGATTCTACCGGAAATCCGGAAGAAAATAGCAGTTACCAATATTTGAAATTACGGACATGTCCCAAAACTGGCAACATATGTCATGCCAGTGAACTTGTACTAACTTCATTGTTGTTCTCATTTTTAAATATAGAAAAAATGTAAGGGAATGATAACAAATTATTTGGTAGGTTAATATGCTATTTACATCAACGATTTTATAATATTAGTTATGTTACATGCCTACAAAACCACCGTAAAAACAGATCGTTTACCTGCTTAACTGAACGCACACATACACGATTTTGTGTTTACTTACATTACCTTTATATGTATGTGCATATAGTTTTTAAACTTCCTGAATACACAACTCGACATTGTAGACAATATTTATATTTAGGTATTATTTGTATAAATAACTTTCGTTGTTTGCTACTAGATTGTATGACTAAATAAAATGACAATTAGCCGACGATAGTGACATACCTAATATTATAAAATCTTTGATTTTCATCCAGTTTATGTTCACTTTGAATATAGTAAGAACGGTACTTGTATCATGAAGTTTTAATCTTTTAGTTGCCTAATAAAATACGTTAAGTATAAAATTAACGTTTTACAAATGCGATTCATTTCTATGGAAATGTATCTACGTAATGCACAAAAAACTTATCATAAAAAGACCAACTTTTCTACAACTATTTAATAATAATTATCTCGTCTTTTCTCTGCAATTTTGTTAAAGTTACTTAATTAAGCCTAAACTTAAGTACCTAGATATATACCTAAAAATTCTTCTAAACCTAATTATCGAGCCCTAAGTTATTAGGACATTAGTAAGCGAATGAAGTACCTACCTAAAACCGGCATTTTCCGAACAGTGAGCTCGATTTTTTGAAAAATATACGTTAATTCAAGTGACACGAATAAATCAAGATCGAAGCTCGGCTTACATTGGTAATGCCATTTATTACATTTTGTCGTATTTACTGATAAAATAAAGATAACAAGATGGTGCTTCAATGATAAAATGTCTATGTTAAGGCGACATTTACCTCTTTCTACCCTCGACTCAGCGTTGAAAACTTGAGAGTGATGTATCTCATCACGAGATGGCGTTATGCATTGCACTCATTCGTCGGTTGAGGCCTTAGACCATGGTCTAAGGTAAAGGCCGTACAGACTACTTTAGTATTTTAGTCGAGTGCGAATGATTTTTGGACGGTAAATTCAAAAATTGTTCGTACTCGATTAGAAACTAAAGTAGTCCTAACTAGGCTTTACAGCAAAAAAACATCAATATTCTTTTATAATATGGCAAGTTCCTTGATGACATGCATCACACTCCCATGATGACAACGGGCAACGGGGGAAAGACTGCGCGGGTGTGAAATCGTGCGTGTGGGTAGTGAGATGCATCAGTCGTGGGTTTTTCATTCATCTACACGCCTCCCAGCCCGCGCGGTCCATTGGGAGTGTTACGAACGAAGTTGCCAAGCTATAGTAAACATTCGCCTGCTCTACAATAATTACTAATCTAGGTCATGCTTCAATTGAAAGTTCGCTATTCGGAAAACGCTAACGAAATCTTCGCACATCCTTGTTCGTAGTGTATTCTAGTTAAGTGAATGTAGGTAAACAAAACAGGCTGGTCCCTGTACTGAAACCTCGTAAGCCTCATAAGCCTACCCAACATTTTACCATTGAGATTTGCGTAGAGATAAATTAAAATTAAAATGTTACGTGTAAATTGCAGATATGTATTCAATTGAATTGTTAAATTATTTATGTATTCCGGAATGATACGTATAAATCGATGTCCTGATTAAAATTATCTTAATTATGTTTTGTTTTATTTCCTGTACCTAATCATAAATTAATCGCAACGGCTCACGGCAAGGTTCATTATGTTTATAAATATTTTGTCACGAGAAAAGAAATAGCAATGATTTTGTTTATCAGTTACTGAAAGTTCTCGATCAAAAACCTAATTAAAAAATGTTTAAAATAAGTGGATCTTGTATGAGAAGTTAAAACACATTCAAACATTGACGTAACCGACGACATTATATCGTACCTACGGTACAATACAATTTTGTACCTATGCTACAGCCTTTCTTGACGAGTAGGTACTGTTTACCAACAAACAAATTAAAAATGAGGGTATAAATCACTAGTCATTTCACTCCTAATAATAATTATAATTAACTTGTTCATATGTTAAATTAATGTTTTTATGAAACTTATTAATTGATATCGATATAATAAATTGAACCCGTATTCCATATATTAGACGAAGATAAATTGTTAAAAAATTAAATTTGACATGAGTCAACTATTAAGAATTCTTTTCATAATATGTTAGGTACTAACCACTTATGAGCTCCTGAAATTTTAATAAAAAGGCCACTGGAGCATTCAAATAGACATTTGTTTTTAAAAAGTAAATTAAAACAAATAAAGCTTTTTGGTTATCTTTTTATTTTAAATTATCATACATATATAATTACAGCAAATAATACAACTACGTAACAGCCACGCCTAAATTAGCAAGATTGGAATAGACCCTTCTGGCGCATTTTTTCAAACTCCTTCTCAGCATCATATGTCCTGTGAATATAGATTTTGAAATTAATAACTTTAAAATAAATTTTACTTTGAGAATTTGAAACCTAAATTATTAAGTACTGGCTAGCATTCAATTGTAAGACCAAAACTTGAAAAAAAGAAACTTTGTTCTTAAATTATAATCACACTGTTTATTTTTCATTTGAGGCAGACTAAAATCTAATTGGTTTTGGATTAATCCATGCCTGTTGGGACAGTTTAGATTATTATATGCACAAGCACCTAAATTATGTTTACTTAAATGGATGGAAACAAAAGATACTAAAAAAAAAGAGTAAGAGAATTTTCCACATAAACATCTACACTCCTGCCACAAAATCTGTTTTTATTGAAATGATGTGTGATGTGATGTGATGTTTCTGATCTCTATATAAAAAATACTGCATAAAATCAGTCCAATAGTTTCAAATAAAAAAGATTAGTTATTGGTGGTAAGTCTTTTTGTCTAATTTTGTTCATTTAAAAATATTTAAAATAGTTTACAGAAATACAAGAGTCTATCCCGCCATGCAGTCTCACCTGCATAGTTACGGTTCACATAAGAACATGGGGATAAAATATAGCCCATAGAACCTGAGGATAGTGTAGCTTCCCAACAGTGAAAGAATTTTTAAAATCGGTTCAGTCGTTTTGGAGTCTATACAAGGCAAACAAACAAACAAATCTTTCCTCCTCTTTTTTTATTAGTACAGATATAATTTTTTAAAAGTACCTGTAGAACTCTGCGTATCTCTTCTTACGGGGATTGCCAACCAGCTGCTTGGTGAGGACGCCGGCAATGCCTGACAGTGTCAGAGCAACAATCAGGTTACGCTTGATCACACTGTTCAGGAGCCCTCGCATCTGAGGCTTAGTGACCGTGGAAACTACCTTGTCTGCCATCTTTAAAAAAAAACAATTAAGTATTAACTAACATTTTTGTGTCTAGATGTAGACCAAAACAATTTTTTTATTCAAATTATTACTATATATAAAAGAAGGATGTTAATATTCCACTGTCCTTAATTACTTGGTTATATTTTCCTTAAATGTGATAAGTACTACCTATTTTATTTTGTTAATAAGTAATAGAAAAAAATTAATATCTCACTACTTTCTGTATCATGACAATTGAAATTGAAATGGACAAATTCTAGTAACTATAGCAAAAAGTATTGTGTCCTGGGGTTCAATTACTGCAGTAACTTCATTTAGAAGCACTTAATAATAGCGAAGGTTATCTATCCTTATCTCAAAAAGTAAGATAAAAACGTGCACGTTCTTAAAATACGTATCGTTGTTAAAGTACGTACGAAAAATAATAAAAATCAACTAACACTTTTTGTAAATCAATAAAAACAAAAGCTATTAATTGCTACATTAAAGTTGCAATTTTGAAAACATCCGCTGTGAGGATATTATTGACGTAATTACATAACATTGCGCTGGACGTATAAATGGAAATTAAATGCCTGATATAGTTTAATATTATAAAATATCTTCGTAAAATACATGTAAATTGATTTTTGTAACGAAATACTTACGTTTATGGCTTGATCTTAAAATTTTTAAATCAAGGTGGTCGCAAAATCACAGCAAGTGTATTTTATTTTTTTAACTGGTATAATTATTTCACGGCTCTGAGTTCATAATCGTTTAGACTTTAGTGCACTCTTCATTGTTGTCTTTAATCTATGGTCTGTTCTGTGAATCTGTGATACAGTTTTTTTTATTTAAATGAAATGGCTATACGGCTCTGAGTTCTTTACTTTTTGAACCTTTTTAGTAGAGTGGTAGAGGCTGCGATACGGTAAAAACCACAGACGACAAATGAAGGGTAAAAACTACGGTTAATATCGATTATTAATTTAAAATCGATTTCCTTAATTGAAAACGATTATTCATTGGAATCTTAAACCATTAATTAATAGTCTAAGATTGGAATGTTTTTTTTTATTTTTTACTTTGTTTTTTTTGTTTGAAGCAGTTTGAATTGAAGTAAAGTATGATTTAGAATTTAGTGTTCATACTCAATATTTTCATTTTTATTTAAACTAGGTAGGTTTTACACATAATTTTTCATTTAATATTGATTGATAAAAATTAAGATTAAATCGCGTTGCGCGCGCTAAAATTACTACCTATATAAATTTCAAAAAACATGCGTTATTATAATTTGTTTTAAATTATTTTGTGGTTTGTAAATAAGTACATTACTACCAGTAATGTATGTATTAAACTCAGTTGCAAATTCTAATTTGCACTTTTTTTTTGGCGGGCGATTACAGTCTCTTCTTTCATTAGACAAACTTTAATAAACACCTTTACCTATTTAAACTAATATTATAAATGCGAAAGTAAGTTTGTCTAATTGTCTATCACGGTTAAACGGCTGAACCGATCAAAATAAATTTTGGTATTATGTTTATGATAAATGGGACCTTGGAGCAGAACATAGGCTATTTTTAATCACTAAAATTAAAAGAGAAGGTGTGAAATAGGGGTAGAAAGTTTGTATGGAAAGTCGATAGCGACATCGATGGCGTTAGCGATAATAGATTAGAAAACTCAAATCCGGTTTGAGTTTGAATTTTAAAATATCATAAACAAGGTAAAAAAGTATATAAATGCGAAATTTCATTTATCACGAAATCTCGAAAACCTTGAACGCTTAATGTACAAAGCTATAGTAGGTATCCACTAAGAACGGATTTTGCAATTGGATCGAGGTCTAAGGGCGGGTGAAGTCGCGGACGTCCGCTAGTTTATCTCATACAAATCAAAACACTTTAGACATAGATGTAATGACTATAGAACAGCTGGATCGATGATTATTATTATGAGTTTCCTGTGACTGCACAGAACTCAGAAAACACTAAGTGTCGCCGCACACGGGCCACTCGCGACAGCCCCTTGTGGCCGGCCGGTGGTCGACACTCGCGGTCGGTGGCTGCTACTTTTTTAACCCATACATGCAATATCATAATCGCCCGAGTGGCGTGTTGCGTCGTTTAGTGGCCGGTGCGGGCCACAAGGAGCGAGCAGCGACGATTGTAGCGTGTGGCGGCCACCGACGTCAACCGTGTGCGGCAGTCCATATTAAATGTATGAAAACTACAGGAAATATACCAGTAGCAGTTTTGTGGTTGTGGCCGGTGGCCCGTGTGCGAGAGCCCTAAAGCTATAATGAGTAGCTGTATGTCTACGTAATAAAATATTTTTTATTTCAATACAAAAACCACAAGTACCATTAATGGCATACTACATGTAATATATTAAAGGGTATATTGCAATAGACGAATTTGAATAGTTTGAAATAAATAGAAACAAACAAATTTTTTTATTCATTTATTAATAAACTAACTTTACAAATTTAATAATAGCAGAACAATAATATTCCTTATTTCTTTTCATTCATAATAATATGATAATAATTCACCATGACTCATCGTACTTTATGAATATAATTATATGATTTAAAAAATAATGAACGACAGGGAAAGCAACTTACAGAAAAATAATGCACATTTAAAAAAAAGTATAGTTGCAACATCATGATTTCCGGCAGCAACCAAATGTACAGGCTTTATCATTGACCTAAGCGTACTTCTAACAACACGTACTAGAAAAAATATTACAATAACGTAAAGTTAAATTTTATTGTATCAATTCTTTATTTATTCACTATTTCTGCGATCTATTTACAATTTTCTTTATTATTTTATTAAATGTTTACATACCAAACCTATATACTATCTTTCATGTGTGGTGTGACCCCTAAGCCTATATTTATAGTGTTTTTAAACTATTTGTATTTCTCTTTTTCTCTTTTATAGATACATATAAATGTATAATATAATAGATATTTTTATCGGCATAAATTACTATCATTAGTCGAAAATAAAACGAAAAAAAAAAATTAAACGATAACTATACACCCAATATACAAAATTAAATTCCGAGGAGTCCATTCACTATGTTTATATGGTACAAGCTTGCGAGTCATACGTTATATTACAGTACAAGGCTTTTTATACCTACAGGAGACTATCGAAGGACACAACAGGCAACTCCATATATACAACGCCACGTATGCGGAACTTAAAACAAACAAGATGAAAAAAAAAACAATTACTTAACACGTAACATATTATATTAATTTTCCCGCCTATACACAAAAATTTACAAGAGATTATACATCGAGATAACTCGATTCTTTCAACTAATAATAATTTAAAAAGAAAAAAAAAACCTCATTTTTTGTCACACAAAATCGCGTGAGACAGCCCCGCCCACCCCGAAGGCTCGCCGCTGCGTTAACACTAGAATACACAGCTCCATACCACGGCACGCATTTTAGGGCACTATATCAGGCATTGTTTATTATAAAATATTCAATATACTATAAATACTACGTACGATCTAAATATTTTGTATTGTAGCACTATCACTGTCCGACCTAATAAAGTTGAACATTGTTGAATTGAGGACAAAAATCTTTATTATTATTTTTATTAACTTTTAAAACATTTATCGCAATTATAATGCAAATTCTAATATACTAAAAAATGTTAAGGCAGTCGAGGATATATCGATTTCTATCAAACGATACCAGAAATGTCACATCCACAAATTATTGCTTTGAATTTCATACTTTCAGACATAGGAACCGCAAATAAAATTAGTAAAGAATACTATATAGCTATACTATAATCTAATATAATAAAAACGATTATAATATTGATAAAATATGCCAGAAAAAGCACAAATCTGTTAATCAATTCCACAATGAAACGATGAAAAATTATAAAACTGATTTTTAAGAAATACAGCTGACTTAACATTCATAAATATAATGCAACATAATTTATTGATGACTAAGTGAACAAGTTGTGATACAACTACTAACATCTACTTAGGCAACTAATTGTTTTAATAATTCAATTCATTATGTACAGTGCAAAGAAAAGGCTAGCCTACAAACTCTAAGCTAGGATCACTGGTACACAATTATCTATTTATTTATTTTCAAAAGTCAAAAACGCGATCGAATGGTCTATCCAGATTTATTAGAGTTGAAAAAAAAATACATTAACATGAATTAACACAATCTTATGTTGGGCGCATCTGACTACAGCCGTTTTAATAAAAAAATTCTTGGTGCTCTTTTATAAATATAGAATGTACCTATTTTTAATGATTTTAAAATTAATCGTGGTTGTTCATTACAAATATTATTTAAATATACCACGATAAAACGACGAGATTTTTAATGTCGATATTTCGAGCAGCGTTTAAATAATACTTATTTTTAATTATAAATAAAAAAAGAAGTTAATTTCATTCTGTTACTATCGAATTTCTCCACTATGATTACTATCGAATACTAGTCAGTATTACCATGGAATAAGGGTCATAATTAAGGACGTCTTAAAAGACTTGATTTAAAAGTTATGAATTTTTTCCAAACGCCATAAACGCTGTATTCCATTTTGTACCGTCACAATGTTATTTGATGTATTATCGAATCAATCGAATAAACTTCAAATTAATTAATAACTAATAATTTTGACAAAAACTAAACCGTTTGGTTAAGGTTTAGCGTTTACGTGGCCTCATGAAAATATAAAATATCATGGCTGAAAGCGTTTTGGCTCGTATTGTCCAAAAAAAAATATATACTTAATTTCTCATTCTTTCTATTAATCGTATTGCAAGCAGTAATGATAACATAAATTCATTGGAATTGAAACCAAAATAGATATACGATGACGTAATAACGATAAATGTGTTACCATAGACTGCTGGAAAATTTTCTTGCTTAAATATATGACCACAGACGAAAGATTTTAACTTTCCATAGACTAAAGATTTTAACTTTCCGGCCGTGATAAATCTGGATAGACGAACTGGAGGGTAGTAGAACAATTAAATAGGGGGGGATGATAAAACAAAGAATAGTTTAGTATACTGGAAGCCCAAACAGACAAACTGTTGAAACACTCAGTCACAATTATTATCCGTTCACTAACAAATTATCCAAGTATCATGTCACATTTAAATTACAATTATTGGTCGTGAATTTACTTACTTACAAAATCGCTAACGTTACATCGTAGTAGAGGCGTGCCTCGCACGGGAAGTGGCAGTCCATTCAGGACTGAATAGGATTTAAACAAGAAAACAAACATACTGAAGTACATTCAAGAAATAAATAACATATAAGTACATACAGCCACACATAGAAAATTTTAGCAGCTGTTTAAAAAATTATAGTATCATGAGAAAAAATCTAAATGTACACTAAAATCTCATGTTAGTGTTTGCAATCTCCAAAATGTCTTAACAGATTTTAATGATTTCTTTTTATTAGTTTTGATAGGTGTGATAATAGACAGTAATTTATTTTTCACCCTTCTACTCTTTGAAATGAATAGCTTTCATTTTTTGTTTAAGGCAAGCTGACTTTAAATTGAATTAGGACAATAATGATACCTATTTGTAATTTAAATGTATGTAAAGATTTTGTAATTTTTTAAAAATGAGGGCTGTAAGCTTTTACAATAAGGTAATATTATATTAACAATAATAACTAATTAAAAAAAATCATAATAAATATTAGATATAATTATGTATTATGCTGTGCACAGTTTAAAATATGAGTTACTAGTTGGAAGAAATTTGTCCATTTTTGCGATCATCTAACATGATTGTTTCAACTAAATTAGGTTGCAATAACGTGATTTCGTTGAAATATTCATATCAGATCATCTAATACAGTTGTCAACGAAAATCACTGCAACTTTATATAGTGGCTCAATGTTGAATGGTACACAGATATTCATAACTTCCCTACCGTTGTGATAATAAAGACGGCCACTTCCCATCGGGGCATATTAAAACTACAACGCAGTTCACATATTACGACGCCTACGATTTACGTGCAAAAACGTATGAAAATATCTTTTTAAAACTTTATGCATTTACTTCTGTATATCTCTCGGTTATTTATCCTATTATAACAATGTGCCTATAAGACGAGTGCTCTTTTGTACAATATTGATACATCTCTATGCTAAACTAAGGCTCCACGGTTGGCTCGGACTCCTATACCGAGTCAGGCCCTATGGTAATTAAGACGCTCTTAAAAATAGTCGATAGAAGAAACAAACTTACAATTAAACAAAACGTCGAGTGCTTTATAGTGAATGGTAACATGATTTGTTCACTAATTTAAAAAACAAAGAAGTTCTAAAAAAGTCTCACGCCCCGTCTGGTTCTACAGATGGTATCAGGATCGCATGAACACTTTATCACATACGTGAAATTATTATTTAATTTTTTTTTATTAATATAAAAAAAGCACACATTAAAAACTCTCGTTATCATTAAAAACTCCTCAAAGGATATCATTTTTTCCACATTATTGCACGAACATTCAATAATTAACTTTTTCATTATTTAATTTTTATTTTACAAACTCGTGAGATTCATAAAAAAAACTTTTTTTTAAATCCCATAAAAATTTGCACACAAAAGCACTTTGGATTCCTGATAACCGCATCACTTTGTCTATCACCGGACAACGGGGGTTGGATGGTACACAGCCAGTGGTCAACTGGTCGTAGTATGCGGAGCTGGTGTACGGCGGGTCATTCGAGCGGGTAGAGCAGCGGCAACGGCAACGGCAGCGGCAGCGGCAACGGCAACGGCAGGGGCGAGGGCGCGGCACAGCCCGCGCGGCGCCGCCGTCACTTGCCGTCTCGTGACACGCGCCGTCGCCGCACCGCCCCCGCGCTCGGCGCACCTCCTTCACCCACTGGAAATATCATAACGTTGTCTAGCTTGCTAAATGCATGGTGGACATTTATCTCATATGGATAGAAAGTTAACTGTAATGTGGATAGAAAGTTAAGTGTAAACTAAAACCCTCAGAAAAACATATTTCTAGTGAAGGATTCTCACAAAATTAGGTGTCTGGCAACAGGGGTTCATGATTTCTTGAAGAAAACGTAAAAATTATGTATAATATGTACTTGTCAACAGCTTGTCCCTTGGAAGCATATAATAATTTTAGTTCATTGTTTTTGATAACACTGTGAAGATCTCTAATACTATTCTTACTTAAAAAATAATTATCAAAATCGGACCACTCAACAAAAAGTTATCCTTGGTTTTATACTAAAATGAATGGGTAACCAATCAATCATCCCTTGCTTTACCTACTCATAAGGTTGGAATTGTGTTTTTCTAATTTATATGGGACCTTTATCACAATACCCTTTACAATCAATAATTATCGAAATCAGACCACTTTGTAAAAAGTTACGAATAGTTTTACAATACAGTTTTACAATGGGAAAACAATCAGTCATCTTCTGTTTTTCTACCATTAGGGTTGAAATTGTTTTTTAAATTTTATATGGGGCCATTTTCGAAAAAAAGAATTATCGAAATCGGACCGCTCAATAAAAAATTATGCTTGGTTTTATATTACGAAAACAGGGGATGACTAGTTGTTACCCATTAATTTTAATGTAAAACCAAGGATAACATTTAACATTGGGGGTATTTGCATCCAGCATTCCAGCGATAGGGAGGCGCTCAAGTATTATGTAAGCACTATTTTTTGTTTTGCTTAATTTTGATGAAATGGACTTATGGCTTATTATTTAAAAGGCTAACATGGTAATACAGTATACAGTAGTTAGATACTTTTGCCTTGAACCTTGCTTATTTTTGCTGGCAAGGAGGATCGGGATGCTTATTTAATGCTTAAACGGGTCCTATAACAACCTAGTTATTTATCACCAGCAATGGTCGCTTAAAAATACCGTAAACTCACCCGCACTGCGCGTTTTCCGTCGCTGCGGCGTGCTGGCGGGCGCGCTGGCGGGCGCGCTGCTGGGCGGCGCGGGCGCGGCGGGCAGCGGCGCCGAGCCGTGCCGCACCGAGCGCCGCGTGCCCACCCCCTCCGTGCCCTTGCCGGCCACCTTCAGCCCGGGCTTCACCGCCTTCACCCCCTTGCCCCGCACCTTGCAGATCAGCGGCTCGTCACTGTCGCTGTCCGACTCCTTCTTCAACTTGCCCCCGCTCACGACGGCGGCTATGATCTTCTGGTCCAACCGTCTCGGCTTCTTCTTCAGTCGGCCGGGAGAGACCCCCTCCTCGCAGCTGACGGTGGACGCGCACGAGCTCTCCGACTCGCGCCGCTTCCGTTTGACGCCGGGCGGAGGTTTCGTGGGCGCGCTCACGGCGTTCGCCGTCCGAGGGCTGATCTTGTCGACGGAGCCGCTGCGCAGACAGTTCCTGGGCTGCAGCGCCGGCGAGTCCGAGCGCTCCGCCTTCACGGTGCCCGGGCTGAGCCGCGGCGTCTTCGGCCCGTCCGCCGGGCTGTTCATTTTGCTGCTCGACCTGGTCCGGACACTGCTCCGCGCCACCCTCTCCAGGGCCGAAGGGGACGGCGACTCCGGCCTCTTGCCGACGTACTCCGGCGTAGGAATCTCTATTAACAATTGCTCTAGTAAGCTTTTGTCCGGAAAGTCGGCCTTGAGCGGCAATCGTTCCATTTTCTGCTCCTGCTTCGCTCCGTGGCCGTCTTTCGAGTCGCCGTTCTCGGAGACGACACAAGATTTGTCCTCTTTCGCTTCAGGGGAGTCGTTCGCGCAAACCTTTTCTTGGTTGGAGTACGTGAAAAGCGGCGGCGATACTCTGCTCGGCAGGTGATCGAAATCGTCCAGCCCTTTTTCCTTCTTGGGTGACATCGTCGCTTCCTCTTTACACCCGTCGTTTTGAGCAATATTAGATTCTAGTTTAGTTTCGCCGACCGACATGGACTCCGACTTCAGTGCGCTCTTGTCCAGGCCGGAGACGGGCTTGTCCTCGTCGCGCAGGATGGGCGTGGGCTCCCTCGTCCCCTCTTTGGCTATCGCGTCGGCGGGCGGGCGGCGCGGCGCGTCGTCGCCGTTGACGTGGTCGGCGTGCATCTTGGCGAGCTCGGCCTCGATGTCGCCCATGTCGTCCAGGTCGGGCGGCACGGGCTCGTAGTGCGGCTGCGCGTCGGCGAGCGACAGCCGCTCCAGGAGCTCGTCGGACGCCGGCGGCTGCTCTATGACGCCTATTATCCTCTGCACCGAAGTGGGACTAGTGGAGCGGGGCATGTCTAACCGTTCTTTCCTCTGCGGGCCGGGGGGCGACTGGCTCGCCTGGTTGGGCGATTTCTCGGAGAGCGCGTCCATGGACTCGATCCCGGAGTCCTCGCCCTGCGCCTGCGAGTTGGGCGACCGGTTGCCGAACTTGTCGGAGTCCGGCCTGGCGGTGCGCTCGGCCACCAGCTTGCAGTACGACTTGTCCTTGGGCCGCTCCTTGCGGCGCGGGGAGAGCGCCCCGGCGCGCTGCGCGGCGGGCGGCGGCGACTCCACGCGACTGCTGCCTATTGTGCCTACGTTTGTCGAACCAGGGGGATCTGGAACGCAAACAAACGTACTCTTGAAAAGTCATTATTAGCCCCAGAACACTTATCACACTTACACAACACAAACATTTATAAATGTATTGCATTTTCTACAAACAAGTCACACTACCGACACAAACAATTTGTTTCTGTTTATTTATATATTCAGTAATGAGTATCAATTTGGTAAGAGTTCTATTTTTGACAAGGGGCTCATTCAAAACGTACCAAAATTGTAAAATGCTAAGAAGAAAAGTCAAGTCATTATTTCAATAGAGGATATTATATGAAATTTTTGTTACTGTGACAAGTCAGCAAAGACCATTTTATTTGAATCGGCATTAAAAAAATTACAACTGTTTAATAAAAAGAAACGTTTTCTTTATCTATATGTTCTAGATAAACAATTATTATAGCATTATAGGTCCGGAAGATATACTTATACATCTTTCAGGCCTTTATTAATCACAATAATGGAAAATCAACATTCTTTTTAAACAAAATCTCCACAAGAAGAATTTCTGAAATGTGATCAAAAGGTTTGCTAGGCAATTGACTGGATGACAACTCTTTCAAAATAAGTTTTGAAGAGCTGTTTCATATATTGGGAGAGAGGTCTCTTTCCAAGTCATGCATGAATTGGTTCTGAAGGACTTGGAGGGGTTTTAGAGTTGCCTTTAAGCGGTGAACAAACACTCTTAGGCCATTATTTCATGGATTCAGGTCTCACATAGTGACCTTGGAGGGGACAAATATTTTGCTTTTAGCGCAATTCTTAGGGAAGAGACGACCCAACACATAAGCAGCTCTTTTTCTGGCTTTCTGTATCTGAGTCGCGAAGCTCATGTGGGTATCAAATGTCACACTTAGGTATTGGGCTCTACATGTTCGTTTAAGGGAGACCTCTTTTCAATTGAAATGCCACGAAAGTTTCCTTGAGAAGAGTACTGGAGCCCTATGGGAATCCTGGCCAGATCAGTTTAGAAGACGAGATTGGCGTCTGTACGGCATCAAAAGGTGCGATACGTCAGATAATTGTGAAGCAATCAGACTAGTTCACTGCTTTATTGATACGAGTTTTTATTGTTTTGAGCGTGAATTTTAGGGAGAGTGTGAGTACGAATTCTTGTTGCATACATAAAATTCTTCTAGTGTACAGCCCAATTCAAACTTTATTATGTCTTGGAAATTAGCTGAGAGCCGCTACGAGCAGGCATTACATAAAGTACACTACAATCGAGACGCGCTGTGATGCTCTATTCCCATCTTAACTCACAATGTTCCGAGACATCAAAGTTTGAACAGGGTTATAACTTAGCCCTGATGCTAAATCATGGCTCGATTCGTAGACAGAAAAGGAAATAGACAAATGATTAAGGTGTTGCTATGCCAAACAGGCTCTTAAAATTCATCTTTTGGCACCGCCTTCAAATTGATCAACAGAGAGGACATAGGTACCATGTTATTTTTCGTTTTTTAGAGTAATGCTAAATAAAATAATATTTTATTTTTCTGTGTTCTTTTAAAAATAATGCGTCTTATTAAGAACCTCCTTTTATTGATCACACCTGTGTTTGAACAATATATTTTAATCTACTGGTTATTTATAATTTGCGACAAGTTTGTGACTGTAATTTCATGCTCACTCTATATTTATTTAGTAAAGGCATAAAAATCTATTACTAGCTGTGTGGTTGTGTGGAAGTGGATATGTCAAGACACTAAATATTGACAACAACTGTCCATATTGCTTGTCTAGTTTCTTAAAAAGTCCAAGTTGTTCTCATATTTGAGGGAATGCAATAGTTGGTCTGACTATTTGTCTATTTATTTCTCTGTCTACAGCTCAATTATTCTAATTACAGTCAGTTTTGGCCATTGACCTCCTATAATAAAAGGACACACAATCATGTAAAAAATGTCACTTAAAAACTGGCCAATTTTGCTATGGCAGTTTTAGAATTATTGGTAAAGACAATTATACAAAGGTCTTTAAATATAGTCCAATATTCAATAAAATCCCAAATTCAGAGAAAATTCAACCTTAAGGATTGAGTTTAAGAATTTGCAAATGCGGCTACTTGAATTAAGTGCCATGAAGTTGTGTTTGGCACTCATTGAGTGGGGATGTTTTTGGTCGCTGATTGTGCATCCATTTTTTAATAGGAGATCAATGGTTTTGGCAGAAAGTTTCCATTACAGTTGTTGTTTGGGAAACTCAAATGGTCATGTATCATTTTAAAAATAGATATATTTAAAAATAAATGCTGACTTGAAACAAAATAAAATAGTTATTAGTGTAGAATCAAATAAATTTATTCCGTGTTTATGAACATACAATATTCACATAATTTCTAAATATTTCTACATGCAATAATCGTTCTAAACATGATAAAAATTCCATTCATTTATTTTTATATATTTCTATATAACAAAAATAAAAAAGTATATTTATATAAAGTTATTGTCCAATAGTAACTTGAACAATTACTTTGAATTTTATAAATTTGTACTATGCAACAATTTTCTATCACTTACAAAATAACTATAACTTAACTCTTAATGTAAGTTATTCCTTTATATATTTTTTTAAATACCTTTGTGATTCCAATTAAAATAATCAAATACTTACAAGATATTATAAATTACACATAGTCTTATTTACAAGGTAAAAAAGGGCATTTTTCTAACTTAAGAGCTATAGGGCTTTTCATAAAATATCTTTGAATATCACAAAGTCAACCATAATTTAAAAAATATAATATAATTTATAAAAAAGGAGTCATCCACAAATTAAATCACACAAATTTCCCTCCCCCTCCATGTCACAGCTCATCACATTTGTGAGACTGCCTCCTGTAGATTTTACATTTAGAAATTATTAAATTTAAACTGCAAACTTCTTATACTTTTTTTTAAACATTTCAAATGCACTAATTATAAAAAAAGAAAAATATTCCAAAAAATTTAAAGCACTAAATATTTACGAATTGATAATCTACTCCTTTTTTGAAGTTGGTTAAAAAGGAATCTCATGACCCTTATTAAAATTGTCAGGATCCCTTATTACTATTACATTAATATCATACCCCCCTTCCCCCAAATTAATGTGACACAATTTATGAGTCCCAAACAAGGAATGATGTGATATCTCTGCAAACATATTTTACGAGTAATCCACCAATTAAATAAATAATTAACAAAAATTAAATTAAAATTAAAGTATTAATGAAATTCAAAATAGGAAAAGGAAATTGAACCAAATAAAATGATATTTTTCCAAATGTATTGAACTGTTGAGTAATGAAGTTTCAGTTCATATCTGGTCAGAGGACGAGTAACACATTGTATTTTCAAAACTACACAATTAACAAACACAACAAATAATTCAGAGGTGAGAAAACTATTATGTTTGATGTTGATAACAATGCTGATTTAATAATAATTTGATAATAAAAAGTATGCTACTATAATGCCTCAGTTCAGGTATGTACCGCCCATAAAAGAAAATCACTAATTATTGCCCTAATTTAGCCTAATTGCAGTAGATGAAAATATTGATGTTTTCAAGGAAATTATCCTTAACAATGAATGACAAATTGTCTTTTTATTTTCATTGAAAACAATGATTCAAACTGGAAACCTGTCAATCCTCCTGCATATTCCTCTAGAATAGTTGTGAATAGGGCAATCTATGATTTCTAGTTTTCACAGAAAATAGTGAAATAGATTTGTCATTCACTGCATAAAAAAACCTCCACAAAATAAATACTATTTAATTACAGTGGAATCTGTTTATAATGACATCAAAGGACAGACACATTATACTAAGCAAATCTGTGGAAAAAAAATAACCTTTGATATTTAGGTAAATACTTATTTTAATAGAGTAACATAGCATATTAAATGAGTTTGTTTCATTTGGTAATGTGCATATTAGTGCACCTTTCTCCTTAAACGTAAATGCTTTACAACATTGAGATGACATTTTTTACATATGTTATGTCTAAAAACAATGTGTGATGTTTAACAGACAATTACTCATTGAGATTCAAAGCAGAACAAGCCACTTGCCCAATGAATGAACATTGCCAAAGGTTTTAAGAATCATTTCATCACTTTAAATAGACAAAATTTATTCTAAATGGAAAAAAATATTAAAATGGATCATAATAAATGACATGTCACAGTAAGCAAAGTCATTATAAGTGACTTTATTCCAAAAAATTTTATATGAAAACCAAACTTCACTGTGTAATTATATCATTATATGAGGTTGGTCAATATAAGCAAGCAGAGGCATAATAAACAGATTCTACTGTACATGTTATTATTTCATATATATACAATTAACAACTATGCCTGCAAGTCTACGTACGTACCTGGACAGGAACTATGGCTCGTCTTCCTTTTCTTCTCTGAAGCAATCAATCCGTTTGGTGATACTATTGCACTATCTGTAAGTGTCCGTTTCAGTTTATTATCGTCGCGTTCATATTTGTCATCGTCTACACTGAGCGTCCGTTCGAGGCTCTTATGACACTTTAACAATCGACTGTCCAACTCACTAGCACCAGATTTCACTTCACCATAGTCCGCATCCAACACTGTCTTTACCTCACTGGACTTTGAGTTATCACATTTAACACCTTCTTTATCTACTTTTGACGTAGGTAACTTCTTTTTCAATTCATGGTTGTTGGCCATCTCTCTGTAGCCCTCGTTCTGCGCATATTTCCCCTCCTTCTCTAACAAGTCGTTCCTCCATTCTTTGTCTCTCTCTTTGTCCAAGGATTTACTACTCTCATTCAGAAGCTTGGACTTCTTCTTCACCAAACCTTGCACTTTGTTGTTGAATTTGTAGTCGTGTGACTTTGTCACTATGTGTGCATTCTTTGACAATGTCTTCATTCTGTACACAACATTGTTGTCTCCCGTGATATCTGTCTTTATCTCCCCCTCACCATAGTGGTTGTTTAGCTTTATATTTTTAACATGTAAATACTCATCAGTCTTTGAGTTTTCAGTGCTATCACCCGATTTTGAAGCGAGACTCTCTTCAGAATCTCGTCTGTGAGACTTCTCATCTGACTCCAGAGACTTTCTAATCTTAATCTTTTTCAAGTTGAGTTCACCCGGTCCAACCTTTTTCTTTTCCTTCTTCGAGTTCTTTATAACTGCCGAATTTCTTCCTCTCAAGCTTATATGTAAGGGTGGCACCCGGAGCTCACCCTCTACAGGTTTCTCTCCTTTCACTGGCTGATTGACGAATGACACGTCAGCCTTGTATACAGGCTGAACGATGGGCTCATTCTTGTCTAACTTCAACCTCAACTTGATGGACTCCTTTTCTCCAGAAGGCGACTTAGGCGCCTCGGGCGCGGGAGTAGCAGGTTTCGCGACGTGCGGTCGCGGTAAGGCAACTTTGGTAGGTTTTACATCCTTCACTATCTTTTCCTTCAGAACAGCAGGCTTCTCTTTTGCTCCACCTGTTCTCGGCTTGCCACCCTTCTGCGCTAGCAACTTATCATCTTTCTTAATAATTTTATTTTTCACCTTTAAATCCTCTTCTTTTTTACTTTCGTCCTCCACCACTTTTGCGATACCGAACATTTCTGGTGTCGTTTCAGTGGCTATCTCCTTAACTTTACACTGAGCGACTACGGTCACCTCTTCGACTTTCTTTTCTTGCTGCTTCGGCGGCTGTGGCGGTGGCGGCGGCGGCGGCGGAGGGTCGTCGTCCCTCATGAGAGTTTTGATGAGATACTGCTTGCTTTGCTCCTCGATTTCCTGCGCAGAAGCCTGCGAGCCCACGGTCGCCGTGGCCACCGACGCTGCCCTCATGGGCAGTCTCATCGGGGGTGGCATGGTCGACGACTGATTCATACTCCTGTCTATCGATCTGTCCGAATTTAAACTACTCAGGGACGTGTACGACGTGTTCGGAGGCGATTTAAAAGGCGGATGATGCGTATTAACTATCGTGTGGTTTGGGGAGTTCGTGTGGCTTGGGGAGTTAGAATGGTTTGGGGAGTTTGTGTGGTTTGGGGAGTTCGTGTGGAATTTCGAAGTCTGCGGGGGCACGGGAGGCGGCGGCATGAATGCGGTCTCCGTATTCAACTGGAACGGAGGGTCCGCAGGTTTAGAAGGCACATCGTTATTCACGTTCGTTTGACTCGTGGAAGGGGCCATCTCTTGTGTGTACGGCCCATTGAGGGTGGGTGGAAAATGGCCACCGGTGATCTCCTGGAGGAGGGCGTCTGGGGTGGACTCGTTGGCGTTGTGGAGCGCATCTTGAGAGGTGCCATAGAGCAGGTCTAATTTGGAGTTGGTGTCTAGATCTGATATAGCGGAGAGGGCGGTGTCGTCCAGGTGGAGGTCTCCACCCAGCGTGGGCAGGAGCTGGTCGAGGTCGCAGTTGTCCGGCAGGTCAGGTATGGACAAGCCCAGCGTGTCCCGGTACGGCTCGTTCCAGTCGGGCTGGGACGCCGCCCTGGAGGCCGCACGCTGCCGCGCGTTGTACTGCTGTTGATACCTCTGAAACTCCTGGAAAATAAACCATACAACTGATATAAAATTTTGAAGCACTGTGTATCCAAAAGAAGTCTTGAGGGATCAAATCTCTTCTCTCCCTCTCATATTTACAGCTTCA
Organism: Bicyclus anynana; assembly: GCF_947172395.1. Taxonomy (NCBI): domain Eukaryota; kingdom Metazoa; phylum Arthropoda; class Insecta; order Lepidoptera; family Nymphalidae; genus Bicyclus; species Bicyclus anynana. Next base: position 16,641,188 of record NC_069084.1, on the reverse strand, counting down.
AAGCAAGTTGATGAACTTGCAGTGATAATGTTTAACTTTGTAACAATCAGATGTTGATACAAAAAAAAAAAAAGAGTGACCGATGAATAAACATGCTCTCTGCACAGGGCTGCAACCTTGAAATGAAAGCAACAAAAAGCCAATATTTCAAAGTAATGGGTCTAGAAAAATTAGGGCTCTAGATGTGTAAAAATTAGGGCTTTGTGTGTCTATCAACAAACCTGAAAACTAGACTGCGTCTTTTGATCCATGGAAGTGGGAGGGGGAGGCAGCAAGGCCTGCAGGTCCTCGGGCGTGACCCTAGTGGGCGGCAGCCGCGGCCGGGGCAGCGCTTGGCGGTACGGCGGCGGCGGCGGCGCTGAGAACGTTTCCGTTGTATACGACGAAGTGGGAAACCTGGAACAAATGGTTTTTATATAGGACTACTCTAGCAGAGTATCATCTAGAGCAGCCATACTCAAAGTGTGTTCCGCGGAACCCTGGGGTTTCGTGAAACCCCTGTAGGTGATCCGCAACAGTTTAGAAAAAAAATAAACAAAACACCTCTCTCAGGTCGAACGTTTTTACGCGTCGAATCATGTATCAAAAAACAGTTTCATACCTCCCTCCCATTAGTCTTTTTTTTTATATCTTCTATTATTACTTATACTTGTTATGTAATAACTTATTAAGTATGTTGTATGTAAGTAGTAACTGTTACTTTGTACTTTTAATATTAATTAATAAATAATACATTTACAAAAAATAATTGTTTTATTGTAGGGTTCCATCAAGTATTTCGCCTTCCAAGACGGTTCTGTCACCAAAAAAGTTTACGAGAACTGCTGATCTAGAGAGTGCACTTTTACGATCTTCCCCACCCTTTACCCCTACCACTAGCACCTACCTCTCCGATATTTCTACCCTAACCCTATTCTAACACTACAATACCCCTACCTCTATCCATATCACTTCCCTACACCTATCTTCATTAAGTACCCCTATCCTAATCAACCTATATTCCTTCACAGTTCTGAAGATAGGAAACGGGTGTATGTTTTAGGTGGACACTTGAAAATATGGAGGCCATAAAATTTGATCAACTAACTCAAGACAAAATTAAATAGACCCCTATATTATAATATCTTTAATAATATTGATGAAAGTTCAACTAAAATTCATCATTTTTTCATCATAAAAATTTTCCTACAACATCTTTGCTCATACCGATTGATCTCAAGAGAAAAAAAAAATAATACTAGTAGGTAAAGCTGACCTGGCTCGACCAACGACCGTGGCGTTCGGCGCGGGGGTCCTATACTGCACTGGCTGCGTAGGCCGCGGGGGGAACGCGCGGCGCACGAATGGCGCGGGGCGGGGCGGAGGCCGCGGCGACGGCGGCGCGGCGGGCACGCTCGGCCGGGGGGTCGCGGCCCGCCCGCCCCGGTACTCGAACGGCGCTCTGCCCACTGCTAACTCCACCTGGGGAACACGTGACGTCAGAGTGTTAAGTCTAAGATACGACATTAGAAATATATACCCTCAAGTTCACAGTGACACATTGCAAATAGTTGCAATGTGCGGCTAAAAAAGTGCCTAGTTAAGTTGCGACCAAACACATCTATAATAATTTTTTTATACATATAATAAAATTAATGGATGGATGGTTTATGTGATGTTTGCACAAAATCAGTTGAGAGATTCTTCATTTATCACATTTTTCGTAACAAATGAATTCAGGGGTAGAGTAGAAGTAGGGGTAGGGGTAGGGTAGGGGCAGTGTACGGTACGGTGGGGTAGGGTAGGGTAAGGGTAGGGCAGTGGCAGAATAGGATAGTAGGATAAAATCAACAAAACCATGAACTAGATCAAAGGCAACCTCAGTTAAATTAATCATAAAATAAGCTGAACGAATGTCGTGTAAAAACTTACTAAGGGCTAAGGGCTACTCACCTGCGAGTCTTCGAGCCGGTCGAGCTTCGCCGGATGCTGCGCTGGCTTCGGCCTGGGCTGCGGCGCCGGCGCGTCGGTCTGCAGCAAGTTCACCAGCAGGGGAGACGACATGGCGACCGTGGGGGGCGCCGCGGTCGGCGGCGTGGGGGGCGCGGACGCTGCCGGCGACGGCGGGGGCGCGGGGTACGGCGGCGGGGGGCCCGCGAACGCGGACGTGGATGGACGCACGAACTGCGCGTCTGACGTGCCGGGTCGGAGGCTGCTCGCGCAGGGGCCTATACCTGGAAAGTACATGTATTGCGTTCATTTTTTTTACAACATTTATTGTTTTTGTATTCCTAGTTTATAATTATGGTATACAATAAAGAGCTTCAGCTTTCATTCATTTCATTTCAGTCTTGCAATATAACAAAAAATTAAATAAAAGTTGCAAAATCCATCATATTTTTCTTTATAAATTTCTTTCTATTTTTCTTTTAAACGCAACAATTATTGTCCATTCTCACATGAAATCGAAACTCTCTATGATTTAAAAAAAACCCAAAAAAATAACAATTTAAAAAACATTGACTGATCAAAACATAATGGATGAGTCAGAAATTAATATACCAATGTTGATTATATCTGTTAAGCATTGCAAACTAAAGTATTATCCTGGTATATTAGAGTATTATTTGTTTAGGGGAACAACATCAGGTTACATTAGCCTACTTTATTGTAAATACTGTTGGGTGTTGGACCTTAACAGGTCAACAAAAGCGTCTCTGACATACCTAACGTGTTCTCCTTGCGGTGTATGACCCTCGCCTGAGTCATGCTGCCGAAGGGGAACTCGCAGCGGTCGCTGGTGGCGGTGGGAATGTTCTGCGGTATCTTGCCGTCCATCGGGCACACAGTGTTGGGCGACTTGAAGCTGTTCTGCGGCGGCTCGGCGCTGGTGGACGCGCCGTCGTCCGCGATGAGCCGGCCGAGCCCGCCCAAGCCGGCCAGCAGCTCGGTCGAGCCCGCGTCCGGCGCGTCCGCGGTGTTGATGCGCAGCTCGGCGCCGTGCTGCAGCCGCAGCGACACGGCCGCGTCGCCGTCCAGCTGCACGGACAGGATGCCGAGCGCGCGCAGCTGAGGCGCGCCCGCCGCCGCCAGCGCGCGCAGCCGCGCCGCCGCCGCGCGCGGCACCGACAGCGTCACGCGCACAGAGTTCCACGGCTCCACCTTTTTTTATTGGAAAAAAACTTTTGTATTATTAACTATCTAACTAATATTCCGAATATTTTCACTGGAGTAGGTTTAGATTTTGAAGTTGTGGTCCCTGACGTTGAAAATTATGAAATATTGAGTTCTTTATTATTTCAAGACATATTGTGTCGCCCGTCTCCTCCTCAATATAATGTGATCCTTAAGTCCCAAATGTGGGTATTTTATTTTAACCCACAATATCAGGGGCGCCTAGGACTTATGCTCTAAGCATAAGTCCGAGTATTAGAGGAAACCAACCAACAATTTACCACCATCAAACACCAAATCCAGATCCTGATGTGATCCAGGTATCACATCAGGATCTGGATTTAGAGCCTCAATAGGTCAACGGCAAGAGCGGTTGAACTCATCATCAAGGGGTGGTGGTTCGATCCCCGCCCACTTGGTCTATTGTTATACCCGCTCCTAATACAGTCATTTCCGACTAGTTTGGGGGGAATGGGAAAATTGGTCATAATTAAAAGATATGGCAAATATTCTTTAAAAAAAAAAGGTATCACCTATTGATGAGGCTCACCTTGTTCACTTTGAGCGTGTGCGGGTGCGGCTCGGCGAGTAACGCGCGCAGCTCGCGCAGCAGGCGGCGGAGACGCGCGGGGAAGCGCGGGTCGCGCAGGTCGCCCTCGCATGTCACCACCACGCCGCACGTGCCGCCGCCCGCCGAGCCTAGCCCGTCGCTATCCGCTGCCATACTGCAATGCAACAACATATAAACACATTGACTCTACAATCCTGTTCCTTCTCCTTCCTACGTCAGCACTTTCACAAACACCAATCAACTTTGACTTTCCATGCTACAGAAAACCTGTGATGGGTTGATCAAAAGCTGTCAGTAATTATTTATGGGTACTAGAAGTCATGGGCCTCTGCTGAACTTTTGACCAAACTATTACTGGTTTCCTGTAGCATGGAAAGTCAAATATATAAATACATGTGACTCCACAATCCTGATCCTTCTCCTCCTTCCTACATCAAGCAGCAAGTGGCACTCTTACGTCAATTCACCACCTTCAAACACCAAACAGATTTAGACTTTCCATACTATTTAGGAATCCAGTGATGGGTTTGTTAAAAGCTGTCAGAATTTATTTATGGGTACTAGCCTTCGCCCGCGTGAAATTCATTTAGTTTATCACAAATCCGCCCAGCACCACCTAAGCGCGCGGTAGTGCGCAAGCCAAGTTCCAGCAATCGTTTTTATTTACAGGAACCGTTTCGATAGATTTTTCCACGATAAAAAGTAGCCTAAATGTTGCTAATAACCTCCTCATACCAGTGAAACTCCCGTTAAAATAAGTTGAGCTGTTCAGATATTCACCCAGACTAAGCAACAGAAAGCCCAACTATGTTTTAGTGTTGTGTAAATAGCTATAAGCTATGATATAACACAGTTATTTTAAAGTCACACATTTAATTTTTTTATATGATTACAATTTTGTAATTCACTTTGAATATTTTGATTTTTCAGGAAAATTAAGTTAATATTAAGTGATTAATATGTAAAAACATAAATTATAAGGTTATGTATTTATAAAATAATTAAGGTTCGAAAACTTCAAATATTCGATGTCTGTGTGCAATATTGCATTACTAATCTTTTGAGTATTTGTTATTATTATTTACCCTTTTAAGTAGTGTAACATAAAGTAAAGTATGTTTCTTGAAAAATTTTAAAAATTATAGCAATTATTTAAACTTTAAAAAACAATTTTGAATACTTCAAAATACAATCAGTTGTTGCACAAGTAGAAGATACACTAGCTAGCAATTCTATTAGTATAAGAAAATCTGATCATATCTAGTTTCATTTATATTCATACACAGAATAAAGAATGATCCAGAATGAGACTTTACAAGCAGTGTGGTGAAACCCATAAAAAAAAGCGTCACGCGTCTCCTTGACATCCCCATATACAAACTTTTTTCATAATTTGTATTTAAAATTTAACAGTAACAACAATTACGTAAATTAATATTATAATCAATAATTAGCAATAAAAAAATACTCCATCTTATTTCTTTAGTTTTTGTAAACGGTTTTTAAAATATTTAAAATAATAAGATGCCATTTTTCTTGAATAATAAAGAAAATTATTGATGGCACACTTTGTGTTCTACTGACTATTACTTTTTTAATTATGTATTTGAAATGTCTACAACACCATCATGTTTCGTGCGCTCTGTTTGCCTATTATTCTTTAATCTGTGTATTCATGAAATAAAATTATGTCATCTTTTGAGAGTCTAGGACTACATATTGAATACAAGCAAATAAAAGATATTCATCGAGGTATATATTTTCAGTCACCTAACATCCGGCATTAGATATATATACTCTCATCTGTTATTTATTAGTGATAAGAAATAAATGATAGGTAATATTCACAGTGACACATTTGCAAATAGATTGCCTAGTTAAATTGTGACCAGACACAATTTTAATACAAAACCTAGGACACCATGAACTTAAACAATCAAAGGCAACTTAATACAGTTACAAGTAAATTATGCATAAAATAAGCTTTTCATGACATATAAGACGACTAATTAACTGATGAGGGAGTATAAATATATTTATAGCCTCAATAGCTCAACTGTAAGAGCGGTCCGACTCATCACCGAGGGTGGTGATTTGATCCCCGCTCAGTTGGTCTATTGTCGTAACCACCGTGCAACTTCTAACCACAGTGTTTCCTGAGTAATTGGAGGGAATGGAAATTTTGGTCATATTATAAAAAAAAATAAAAAAGATATGAAAATATTTAACAAAAAAAAAAAAAACAATAACATTACTCAGGCTACGTTTATGTTTTCAGTTCTGTTGGGTATATGCATTTACAATTCTTTAATTGAATGAGGGAAGTAGATTACTTAGATACATTTAATAATTTAAAAAAATTAATCTGGATGCTATTTTACTTTTTGCAATATTTATTAAGTTAATTAATTAATTAAGTACTAAAGACTAGGAAGAGGTTCTTGTTTGTTACCTCATAACTTCGTTATTTATTAACCAATTTTGAAAATTATTTTTTGTTTGAAAGAGTATACTTTGATTATCTAAGATAGATAGATATGTACAAATTTATTGGGACCATACAAAAAACTGTTTAGTAATTTTTTGTTAAAATTAAAGGAACTGAAATGAGTAAATAAAATTGCGCATACAGTAGTAGTGTAGTTACGGTCATTATGCTAGGACACACTAAAAACTGAAAAATAAAATCATTTTAACAAAAAACATTTACTGACTTCAAAGATGTCTTTTCTATTGATTGGTTAAAAGGTGGTGCCAAAAACCAAAATGAAATTTAAAAGCCTACAAAGGATGATGTAATTTTTTGCTTTTTAGTCTATACAGCAGTACAGCACTGCATCTTTGTCATTTGTTTTTGTTAAAAAGAGTTTTTTCCTTAGAGTATAAGTACTAGCATATAACAACAAGTACTACTAGCCTGTGGCCATCCATTGGCTTGAACTAACTATTAATAAAGTTACTAAATAAAAAGAAATATATATTTATACTTGTCTGTGACGATGATGACCATTTCTTAACAAATTTAGAAAAATACTGCACATTAAAACAAACTGTCAGTTGGTCCACGTTATGAGACTTCGCGTAGGCAAATTTTTCATGTCCCCCTTATTGAGACAACCAAGAGGTCCTACCCTACTTCATCTGTTTTTATTAGGTGAGTAAGAGCCCAACTAAGTTTGGGAACCACTGGTCCACAGTAGCCAAACCATTGTCATTTTATAAAAGCGGCCATGTCCTAAAGTCAGCCCATGCTCTTACCATAGGTATGATAGGTATAAGCTTGGATCATGGTTTCTTATAAAATTATTGTGTAAATATCTTAATAACCTATAATTTACCCATCCTCTTCAATCTAAATACAAGTTTACATTGTTATGTTTATGTGAAACTGTTAACCAAATATCAATTTTCAACTTTCAATTTAATAACTTCTAAACAGGATTTCATATTAACTTTTATTGTACCTTTTAAACTGAGTCTGAGTAAATTTAATTAATTTCTTTGCCATACCAGATGTTTTCATAATTTTATTTTATCTCCCAGTACAGGGTTAGTTCATCATTACACAATGATTTTATAGTTTTTTTTAAAGAAAAATCGTTTTTAAAGAGCAAGAATTATATTTTCATTATTAACTGATAAAAAAAGTTCTAACCCAATTCTATTTTTGTGGCCAAAGATTTATTTTTTAACAGGACTGACTGGAAAATGATGAAGATGCTGCACAAGTCCAAAGTATTATTGCAAACATAGGATGTCTTGTTCTAGAATAGGAGTTTGAACAGGGAATCAAGTGACATTCAAGAGTTGAAATCACAAGGTAAAGATTTGAAAGACGCTTGGAGGAAATGTTAAATATGTATATTGTAGAAAAGGCTTCAACAAGCACTGAAAACATGACATTTAATTTGAAAAATCCAAGTGAAGGTGTAAGAATGCCAAATGATATTTATACAACAATATCAATTTTCAATATTTTTATACCATCCAGGAATATTATGCTTCTCCTAAAATTTTCTCTATGTTCGTATTTCTAGAAATATTCTAAAAATTCTAGAAATTCTAGAATTAGCGAAACTGGTTCAGCTGTTCTTGAGATTTGCAATTGGCAACATATTTAGTGATTTATTTTTATATTATAGATAACAAACTTTATTATAGACAGAAAATATGTGAAAATTGTGAGGAATATATTATAAACAACACTGTTGTTTGTACACAACCCAAAAATTTATCTCTATTATAATTCATATTTCATCTAAGTTTTCTGATGCTTTGTAGCTTGTATGGAACAGAAAATAAAAAAAAAAATTGTGCAGAATATTAAAAATCAAAAATTTTATGAATATTTCATGGATGTTTGTTACTCAATCAACAACTGAATGGATCCGAATGAATGGAAATAGTTTGGTATAGTGCAATGGTTACTTTTTATTACTTTATTCTGGTACTTTTTATTTTATTTTCAAGTCAGTACGTGAAACTTATAAAACATCATGATCATGATAAACAAGAAAACAAAATCAATGAATGCATTGTAATTAAATTTATGAATGAACTTATCTCAATTCCTTTACTACAATGTTATACAATGTATGTACTTTTCCTATTAAAAGACTGTTTATTATTATTAGAGTGAGTGAGGGTTTATACCTCAAAATCCAATTGATTATTGTGATTTTTTTAAATTTAAGGCCTTATACTATATTTACTAAAATGTTTGTTTTTTCAAGTGCATATAGTTAGTTAAACACAATCAACTCACAAAATTTTGTCTGTCTGTAGAAGATAGAGGAGGTTATTAAAGCAACATATTATCCTGTACAAAATCTGTAAGTCCCATAGAATATCAGAAAATCCAAATTTAACACAAGACAAAGTTGTGGGCATCTGCTATCTATACTATTATATTATGTATTAAGAGAAAAGATTAGATTGTTTGTTTGTTTTTAAAATAACTTATATTTTTCGGAAAAAAAGAATTTTTCACTGTTAGCTACATAGCATAGCATAGCATAGCTGTTCTTGAGTTATAAATAGTGTAACTAACAGAACTTTCTTTTATATATATTAATTAAGATTATGTGCCAATAAAAGCTATGAAATTAAAAAAGAATATAACAAAAATATATTATGAATAGAAAACTGATTATCTTTCTTAATAATAAGTGGTTTTAGAGAATAAGTTTATTTGTTATTTATCTCTAAAAACTACAGAAATAAAATAATTATGTATATAATCATTAATTTGTACCAAAAAGGCCATAAATGACAGTCAACATGTGTTGTGAACTTGACAGTAAGATCTTATCAACAAAAGCTATCAGTAACATTAACTAAAAACATTAATTCAAATGTATTCCTATATAACTAACAACAATGGTTTGTAAACATTCAACTTTAGAGGTAATTATTTAGACTTTTAATTACAGATTGTAATAAAAAAACAATAATTTAATTTCAAAATGGGCACTTCCTGTGCATATCAGAATTACAGTACTTCAAACCAAGTTGAATACTTAATACATTTAATGATTATCCAGCATTAGGTTAGAGGTGGACTTATTTATCATCATTTGACAGTGCCAGTGTTTTTATGGTCCCTAATAACCCTATGGTAAGTTTGTGGGGAAGAATATTTCCTATTGAATAGCAAGGTCGCACAAGCGGCGTTGCGTGTTACACAACTTTTTTATTACGTATTTCAGTGTTTTCATCGCGGGCGCGGAAACCGCAGCCGCGGCCCGTCGGGCGCTGCCGGCCGACCTACTGTCATCATCCAATATGTCCATTCTGTTCACAACATCGCTCTACCGCACACCGACTCAATGTAAATAAACGAAATCAATGAATACTCACCTATCATACAATGTCACATTACGCTCAATAACACACAATTTCTAGTCTGTCGTGTTCCAAATCATCCTGGAAAATCAAGTGCAACATTACAGTACGGCAATTCACGGCAATATCAGTCCTATGGTCAGCCACCGTCCTCTACTGCCAAAACATATGATATGCCACTATTGTTTCGCCCCAGCTTCGCCTGGGGCACTGTCCAAACTTTTATTTCGAGTTTTCACATGGGCTCACCCGACTACGAACACGCGAGTTTCCTTACGAATCGAAACCACAGATTTATATTTCAGTGACGCAAAGCTCGTATATCAAGAGCAGCAGCCATTTTGAAATGTACGGGGAGTGCAGTCACGGCATGGAACATTAGTAAATTCCGCCCGTTCCCGTCTCTTTAGTCGCTCCAAACTTAACGCGCTACGGAATAAACTTTATGCAGGTTCCATTTTCACAGTTTAGGTCACACAACTTCACTTCATTTTCTTATTGAAACTATCCAAAACAACCTATGCGACATCCGACAATTCCAGCTTACCCCATTTGCATGACACACATAGAATTTGAAATAAACACTCAAAACACATAAAAACGTACATAAAACGTGTCGCGTCGAATCATAAGAAGTTAAAGCATCGCATTATTATAACAGTCCATTAGAAAAATCGCTAAAAAGATTAGTATATATTTTACAAATAGTTATTCGGTACGAACAATAACAACGGACGCCATTTGCAATTTTCAACTTGACATGCGCATTGACTCGCAGTAGACAAACATACGTGACATAGCTTTGTAAGGAAGTCCTTTTTGGACTATATTAAAAAAAAAAAAACAAAATTAATAAATTAAAGTATTATAGTTTTTTAGAAGAATATTTTTTCAAGTCCTGAAATTTAATCGTTCATTATTTTTTGTTTTCTTTTAAATTATTAAATGATAAAATTACTTCAATACTGCATTACAAAGTCTAAACTTTTATGCTCCACTGCAACTTTTCAGTGATTGGTGCAGAACTTAATCTCTATGTTTAAAAAAAATTAGAGACGAATTTAATTGGTTACCGCCAAAAAACTTGAGGACACGATTCACTTCCTGTTCCATGTTCGATAACATTTTCTATAAATTTTCAATGGTAATTTCCCACCAGTTAACCCAACTTATCAAAATGAGATATAAATAATGTAAATTAATTAATTACCAAATTATATTTTGCTATGGTAGGCGTCCACTTAACCGCATCGTACATTACAAACACATCGCATCAAACGGATTTTTTAATTATACGCTTCTTAGTAAATCTATACTAATATTATAAAACTGAAGAGTTAGTTTGTTTGTTTGAAATTTGAACGCGCTAATCTCAGGAACTACTGGTCGGATTTGAAAAATTCTTTCAGTGTTAGATAGCCCATTTATCGAGGAAGGCTATAGGCTACATTTTATCCCCGTATTCCTACGGGAACGGGAACCACGCGGGTGAAACCGCGTGGCGTTACTAGTCATAGATGTGAATTATTGCGATCCGTACGATGCGGATCAGTGGGACGCACTTGTATGACTTTCTATAATTTTAAAAGAATACTACGATAGGTTTGATGCCTGTCAGTCGCCTATCAACTCGTGTGGTTTACTCTGCTCAGCAAATATATTAATATAAAAATATTAAAGATCCAAATACTTTATTAACAGTATCTAATATGCGTAAGGTGACTAATAAAATTCATATTATAATAAGAATTGCATTATAATCCATTTTTGTTTTATTTCGATTTCATTTGCTGATTGTCTTTCAAGCCTTCTTTTGGTACTGATTGAAATAAACCTTTTCTAGCCATTTCGTCTCCCCAGTCCTCAAATTCTGCCCTTCTGCAAAAAGAAAGTTTATTAAGAAATAAACGTGTTAATTATGATGGCCTCCGTGGCGTAGTGGTAAGCGCAGTATATTTACATAGTTAAGGTAGTAGTGCTCTATGCCACGCTAACGTTTGTTGATACAAATGGTATAAGTAAAATGTATAGATTTCGACTAGTTTGATTATAAGTATAGATTAATGCCTGGTACACACGGCAACCACGGCAACGAAAAAACTGCACAAAAGGACACATTAAGTGGATGTCAAGAAGATGCATGCGTGACGTTTGTTTTTTATTAACCGACTTCCAAAAAGGAGGAGGTTCTACGTTCGGCTGTATGTATGTTTTTTTTTTTTTTTTTTTATGTATGTCCATCAATAATTCCGTCAATTATGGACCGATTTTGAAAATTCTTTTTTTGTTTTGTAGGGTTTACTTCCAGGGTAGTCCCATTTTTTTCATGTCAGGATCTGATGATGGCATCCTGGAGAAATTGAGGGGAACTTTCGAAAGTTGTAGAGACGGCTAGTACGTTTGTTAGTGTTTCCATAAGGTATTTTAAACCACTACAACTTTATGAAGGTTTGGAGTTGGTCTGATGATGGAGCCGAAACACAGACGATGGAACTCGTCAAGGATTTACAGCAGTCACCTTTTGTTTGGCCTTGATTAATTTGTATTGATGAGTACTTTCCCCCTCTATGGATTGTGACTGTATTAAGGGTCTGGTGATGAAGACGACGGATAGTGAAGAGAACTCCTTGACGGTTCACAGTAGCTACCTTGTGTTTGGACTTGATACATTTGTATTGATGAGAACTTACCACCTAGATGGATTGTGACTGTATTAAGGGTCTGGTGATGAAGACGAGGGACAATGAAGAGAACTCCTCGACGGTTCACAGTAGCTACCGTGTGTTTGGACTTGATAAATTTGTATTGATGAGAACTTTCCACCTAGAAGGATTGTGACTGTATTAAGGGTCTGGTGATGAAGACGAGGGACAGTGAAGAGAACTCCTCGACGGTTCACAGTAGCTACCTTGTGTTTGGACTTGATAAATTTGTATTGATGAGAACTTTCCACCTAGATGTATTGCGACTGTATTAAGGGTCTGGTGATGAAGACGAAGCACAGTGAAGAGAACTCCTCGACGGTTCACAGTAGCTACCTTGTGTTTGGACTTGATAATTTTGTATTGATAAGAACTTTCCACTTAGATAGGTTGTGACACACGCAGTGGGTATGCTAACACTAAAAATAAAAAAATAAAAATTTTAATAAAAAAAATTCAACCGACTTCCAACTCAAAAAATAACTTTAACTAAAAAGCAAAAAATAACATCCTACCTATGTGCTACCTTCTGATCAGTTTGAAGGCGGTGCCAAGCCAGTGTCGTGTTATAATTGAAGCTGTTTCTGGAATAAACACAGAAATTTTGTAGTTTAAACGTATTTAATTAAAACATCACTGGCTTGGCACCGCCCTCAAACTGATCAGAAGGTAGCACATAGGTAGGATGTTATTTTTTGCTTTTTAGTTAAAGTTATTTTTTGAGTTGGAAGTCGGTTGAATTTTTTTTATTAAAATTTTTATGGACGGCTTCACTACGCGGCTTGTAAAGACTCATTCTGGATATTCTCTATTCTGTTATCTTCATAATCTAAGGCCTAGTTCGGCCTACTTTAGTATTTTAGTCGAGTACGAACATTTTTTGGATTTACCGCCCAAAATTGTTCGACTCGACGACTGGACTAAAATATTAAATTAATTCGAACTAGGCGTACGCGTAACATTAAGTTACAGTATAACTTTAAGTTTTTGTCCACTCGGAACTTAGACCATTAATAATTATTAATGGACCATTAATAATTAATTAATCATATAATAATAATATAATAAATTAATTAATAGTTATTAATGGTCTAAGACTCGGAAGCTCGTCAAAAAGTAGAAGGTTGAAAGGTGAAGGTGAACTGCAAAATACAAGTATCTATTAATCTGTGACTGCAAAATTATCGGTTCGGTCGGTACTAATATTCTGATTATTACTCTTTGTTGGTCCATAGATAAAGAACTATTGCGTAATGCACAGATTACTTCATTAGGTAGTCTGTGGTCTGTCTGTGTGCGAGAGTTGGACTTAGACAAATGTCAAATGAAGTTGAATTGGCATTTGGATTTAAAATAATTTTAATCGATTCATTCGTTAATCGATATCGAATTCGATTCATCATACTCATTCGCATTTAATTTCGAAAAAAAATCGTGATCGTGAAATGAAATCGAAAGAAATTCCAAATTCAGTAATGTAAAATATTTACAAATTAAATTAGCTGATACAAGAGTGATTATTGTGAGTGAGACTGGAGAAGAATATTTCGTACGTTCGTGTGATGTTCTAAACGGGGTATGTTGCATTTCAAAATACATTCTCTCAAAACATTTTCAGGGGCTTTATGTAAACAAATGTTTGCAGTAATTTTCTTTGTTTTATTGTCTTATCACCACTTTTTTGATAATTATACATGAAACATTTAGACTAAAATATGATTAAAGAATTAGAATTGGTAAACAGAATTGTCAATAGGTATTTTAGTCAATAAACCAAGATTAACGTGCCGGAAGATTAGCAAGATTTCGAACGCTAGCCCTGTAAAGCTGGATTTTGTAATGATTCATCAAGCAGCTTCATAATTACTCTTGATGAGAGGGGAGGATTGTGGAGTTAAAAGAGGGAGGTTTAGTAATAGGAGTAAACCGTCTTTGCACACTTTAAAAGTACTGTCATGTTGTTGTCTTAGGTTTGAGCTTCAAATAATATAATTCTATAATACATCAATACAATAATATAATTCAGTAATATATAATACAATAATATAATTCTATACAACATCCTATCCTAAGAATATGACAAGAGGAAGACAAGATTTTTGATGACCTCTCTGACATGATTTTCTACCTGAGCTGAGATTGAAACCCTCCTGGGTTTCAATCCCAGGTCAGGTTAATTTAGGATTTTATAATTTCAAAATTGGCTCTAGTCTAGTCTGGTAAGCTTTGGGCATGACTGGTTACCAGGAGTGTTAGGGAGCTCCGTAACCGTAACTATTGGACATCCGATATAAAAAATTATCTGTAACCGTAACCAAATCCAAAATAAAAGTATCGGATAATATCAGATAGAGACGGAGCGTGGCAAGTTGTTCTAATTGGCTACTCCCAGCCAATTGCCACGCTTCATTCAGCGGACACATTGTTTGCTTTCTTCTGTTGTTGTCATAAACAACTTACTATAAAACTTGTTACATTCACTAATAGTTTGACAAATTGAAACGAAAGTGTTGTGTTACAGAATTTATTGAATTCCTTAAAATTTTCTTTCTTAAAATCTATAACCGAAATTATTATAAAAATTTGAATAAATAATATATATAATAATTTGTCTCCTATGCTACCCTAACATAGAACTAGAGATCATTCAGGGAAGCAGTGGGCATTTTTTTTGCAAAAAAAAATTTTATTTATAAAATGTCCTCCAGCAGGGCTAGCACGGGCAAGGGAGAAATTTATCCACGGGGAGAGGATAAAACGTTTATCCCCCACACTCGTTTTATCCACTCACCGCGCATGGGCACGTCGGTGGATATAATATCCCCGGTGGATAAACGGAGGGAAAGACTTGTCAACCCATTTGTATATATCTTATAAATTGGCATTAGGTATATTAATAGTCCGAAATAAACGTAAATTTGATAATATTTGGTTTTTTTGTGCATATTATTTATCTGTTTTCTGTTGGCATTGTTTTGTTTGGTGATTGTTTTTTGCGGTGGTTTGTAGTAGGTATCTATAGTATCTATCATACTAGCGGACCCGGTCAAGCTTCGTTTTGACATAAGTGCACTTGTTCTCTATCCCTACTCTACCCTTCTTTACCTCTACCCCTACCCTACCCCTGCCCTACCCCTACCCTACCCCTACCCTACCCCTGCCCTACCCCTACCCTACCCCTGCCCTACCCTACCCCTACCCTACCCCACCCCTACCCCAACCCTACCCCGCCCCTAACCTATTTTTTATATTATTGTTGAATAAAACAATTAGTTTTCCATCAATTCCATTTACAATGTTATAGAGAATTTAGCGGTTAGGACTGTATCTTATCATCATAGTTAAATGCGTAAATATTTAAATAAGCACCAGTTCAAGTTTTGAGAGACTGTCCAGCCAGCTTATTTTTTTATTAATGTTCATTAGAGTATAAAAATTACAGATTGCCTGGAGGACATTTTATAAATAAAATTTTTTTTTGCAAAAAAAATGCCCACTGCTTCCCTGAATGATCTCTAGTTCTATGTTAGGGTAGCATAGGAGACAAAAGTGACTTTCAACTTGCCTCAAATACCTACCCAAAAATGTCCACCAGCTCTAGGACATCTGAAGCGAAGTAAGCCATTGCTGACGAGCACTCAGAGAGGTGATGACTCACAGTAAGCTTGTCCTGCAGCGAGGCGTTTTCGTTATGTGTCTGAGGCATTATAATGAGTTTTGACCCAAGACGTCAGTTGCAGTTATTAACCATTTTTTAACAACAGTGGTAGTTAAGAAATTTAATATCATCCTAAGCAGCCTAATTGGAACACTGTGGTGGGTCTAAGCTTTACTATATAGAGGGTGGTCCTATTAAAATAGGTGGATAATGATGGTGATTCAATTAGAAATCAATACTTACGCATAAAAATCTCTGTAAGCAGCTTTTCTCGGTACCCCAATGAAAAAATAGACACAGGTACCACCTACAGCACATAGAAGCATAGCCTCCCACAGCGTTCTGACAGTTTGCGCATGATGTAGACATCTCATAACCGGCTTGACATAGCAAGGTTGGGGTGGCGGCGGGGGAGGGCACACTTGTGGGCAGACCTCCGGGCTGGGTGGGGGACAGCTCATACTGAAAATGAAACATCATTTTCTTCCCATTAGCCTTATTTTTTTTTTTTAAGGTGTTCAGGTGTGACCATTGGCTAAAGGGCAGAAATTCCATATCTTTTCGATTTCAGTCTTATCTGAGTAACCATCCCTTCCCTATGAGGGAGGCTTGGCTAAAAGTGGACCATTGAAAATGTGTGGTTAGTCTTTGTGGTTTTACAGAACAAAGTCCTGGGTCAGGTTATAAAATATGGAGCTTTGTTTCTTCCTAGAAATTCACAGTGATAATTCTTAGCCTGGAGTTGGGAAGTTGGTGGTGTAACAACCATCCATGTGGTGGTACTGTTTATATCTACTATACTCAATCTTTTTTTATTATCTGCTGTCAGTGTATCACCAGAATCTTGTTTCACAATTATAATATTAAGAAAATTGCATTGATGAAATCTTTATCTTTGGTTCCAGTGCCCTATAAATGAAACATGGCGCAGAGTTCACAAGGAGGCAGCCACCGACGCAGTCGCGACCACGATGCGAGTTCGATGCGATACACGAACACGGACTGGGAAGCGAAGGAAGCGCTCTACCAACGTGAACTCGACGAGGCGAGAGCTCGCGCCACGCAAATGGAAAAAACCATGCGCTGGTGGTCAGATTGCACGTCGAACTGGAGAGATAAATGGACCAAGGTACGTAACGAACGAAACAAAGCCAGGGACGAAGCCAAACAGTTCAAGAACAAAGTTGACGCCCTAACTAAAGAAGTGGCAGTATTAAAAACTGAGAAAGGTGATCTAGATCAACAGTTGGTAGAGCTGAAAAAAGATAACGAAAAACTGTTGAGCATAGGTGAGAGTAGAATAGTTTCAGGTGATTTAACTGCAGAAGACAGCGTAGAGTTGAGGAGAAAAGGTATAGGTTATGTTTCACCTAATGAACCGTCTATGAGGCAGAGAGCTTCTCTTGATTCTCACAAATTTGCAAACGTAGACAATGTCCTCGCAAATAAATTAGGTGAACTGCGACTGAGGTTAGACGAAGCGTGTAAAAGTTTGCAAAGTGAAAAGGATCAGAAAGCCTTTCTGCTGACGAAAATAGAATCTCTCACAGCTGAACTGCACAACACTAAAATTGAGTTAACACACAACGATAGGACTCTAGGCTCAGATTCTAGTCACAGCGAAGTGGAGAGGTTGCAAAACGAATTGCAGGACGAAATAGCTGCGAAGCAAGTCTTGGAAGAGAAAATAGCAGAGTACAAAATGGAAGTGGAGCGGCTCAAATCGGAGAACAACATTCAGTGGAGCAAACGGGAGCTTTTAGAAACTGAAAATATAGCGATATTGCGAGAGAATAAGAAACTGTACAGTCAAGTTTGTGAACTGAGAGAACAAATACACAAACTGAACAGAATATCAGACGGAAGTGCGTATGGGGTGCCTTTCAACGATCTCAACAGATTGGACTCCAATGTCTTGTACGTTAGGAAAACCAGCGTAAGTCCCCGGTCTCACGAATCCAGTAACGGTTCGTCGGAAGCCAATTTAGCGCATTACGAAACTAAAACGAACACGTCGGGCGAAGACGACGAATTAGCGATAGTGGAACGAAATGAAAATTGAGAACTTACCTTGAGAGAAAACAGGATGAAATCTGTTAAAAATTTCGTAGACTTTCTCGTCACAAATATCGTGATCACAAATAAATGACGTTAATGTCAAGTTATTTTAAAAAATTAAGTAAAAATTAAAAAGTTTAGCGAGTGACACAAATAGTCTAGTGTCCAGTTACAATATATTAGCATTCACGACAACAAAGTACAAATTGGATGTTGCGATTTATAATTTTATATTATTTCGCAGTTTTTATTGATTTTATTCCATTTGTAACATTCCGCAGATATATTAAGCCTTTAAAAAAAAAATCAGTACCTAAAATTTTGCAATTTATCATGGAATTGTTCAATTGATTTTAGTTTACAAATTTGTATATATCCCTAATTTTATTTCATTAAAAAAAAAATGTATTGAGATCTAATCTATTAATATTATATTTTGTACCTAAGCCTAAATTTCCAGGGTATTTATGAAATTAGCAAAAACATTGTTATGTTTTCGAAAATATAAACAGTTTCAATTAATGTTTAGAAATTTAACATTCTCTCCATAGCCATTAACTGTAGGCTAGATAATAAAATATATAAATTGTCTTTCATGTTCATAAATGTTTCTCGAGTAGTCCGAATCTTGGTTTCAAAGTTTAACATAATTTTTTATATTTTAAATCTAAAAATATCAGCTGTTGATATTTTATTGCTAAATTGTGATCAACCAATCAGCATAAGACTAGTTGGACAATTTACTGAATCAGCCTTCATTAGACAATGCAAAAAAAGCCTCTAAAGAACTAATATTCGTCGGTATTATTCGGTAGTCTTCCAACAGCTACGGCCATTCCGCGTCGTGCAGCCGTAGTTTTAAGAAAGCTACGGCCAGACTGCCGCGTCCAGCCGTAGTTTTTCGAAAGCTAACGCCAGACCGCAGTTTTCCAAAAGCTACAGCCAGACCACGGCGTCCAGCCGTAGTATTCCGATAGCCACGGCCAGACCGCGGCATCCAGCCGTAGTTTTCCGATAGCCACGGTCAGACCGCGGCGTAGTTTTCTGATAGTCAGCTTACATCGTAGCACCGCGGTCGCAGGAGCCACGATTTGGTCGTAACCTTACGGAATTTTTGAATCGCTCAATGGTATTTTTGAATCACTTGGTGAAATTATAATGTAAACATATACTTATTTACAGAGAAGGACTTTATCCTCCAAAAGGCACCAAGTCAGTAAATAGTCCAACAGGCCTTGTTTAAGTACCTACCTTGTGTCTGTTTCTCATAATATTATACCTACTTATTGGTGACTAGAATTCAAAGTATTTTTAGATTTCCTTGGTTCAAATTAAACATTATTCTGTATAATTAAATGTTAGAGGTTGTTAACAATTGTGATAGTGTAGTTTTAATGTGCATGCAATGTGTAGATTTAGAATATTGAAAAAGAAGAAGAATAAAAAAAATGTGTTTGTCAGCTCCGACGCACAAATTGATATTACTCTTTCAGATCGACTATCTAAATTGGTTTATGTTGCCCAATATGAACGTCTCAATACCTACGCCTGAAATGTGAATGGTGCGCAACCGAGGAGCAGCAAACCGCGGCGTGCGCGCCCGTACGCATATGCGCGCTGTTGGCGGCAGCTCACGGTGAAAGGTGCGCAGAATAGGTTGCGCACAAAAAAGTAACGCTGTCATTCGATTTCGTTGAATTTTACTGCCCATGTTTTTCATACTGTAGGTATATATGAAAAATCGATTCTTAAGGAGTAAACTCCTAACATACGACATAAACATAAAATAACTCGACTCACCTTCTGGAAAATAATGTTTACGGTTAGAGATTTTTTTACATCATTTTCTGATCTGTTTAATACATAATAATAATTTATAATGTAATAACAGTATGGTGATATTATTTTCACAATAAATTTAAGTTTAATTTAGTTTTAGTTAGTGAAATAAATTATGTAAGGCCTAACGGACACCAAACAAAAAAAATGTATTCATAGACATGTATATTTTTTAATGTTAAGGATCTATTTATTTAGCTTGACTTGCCTGATTTAATTTAAAATTTTTAGAATCAATGTTTTATATTATCTATTTTAGTAAGACTCCTATTATAAAAATATCGTCTTCGCCTGCGAAATATTATAGTCATAATACACTATGAAACTAACTAATCTATAATTAAAAAGCTAATACCAGAATTGTAAAAAAATAAAGCCTTATTTATTCGGATCAAAATTTACGATAAGAGCACCCTCACCTCACGTACAATTGTAAGTTGGTTGAGTAAATCGCAGACTAAACTACTAAATGAGACGCGCGGAGAGCGTCAACCAAATTCGAGAGAACAGCTGATTTTACTTACGTAACCGGTGGGCGGTGACCCTGGTCTTAGAGTGGGTTGGCACTAAATCAAATCAAAATTCATTTCGAATAAGCTAGTATACAAGCACTTTTGAAACGTCCAGTAGCGTTCCGGTACGGGGAACCGAAAGCGATTTTTGTCCTCCTCCTAACAAATTAGCCTGCTTCCATTTTAGACTACATTATCACTTCCCTACTTTGAAAGAATAAAAAATAAAGTTCGATAGTTGGCCAACATATAATTGGATGTGTGCACTCGCTCTTAGACTATTCAACAGTTGTCCAAATGGAAACCGGATCCTATTATGAGGGTAGTACATAAAGAATCTGATTTAGTAAGACTGAAATGTCTTTGGCCTTTGCAGCAACTTTTTTGATGAATTCCATGAAATAGCTCTAAACATTAATCTATATAGTTTTTGCATCATATATATATATTTCATATTGGTTTTATGGATCAATATTATCAGTGGTGTATCTATGGGGGGGCTTCATGGCCATGACCAGCATACAAATTTCGAATTGGCCCCGGGCGGCAAAATCCACTATATTATTATAGTTACCCAATTATCAAAAACTTGCAAAACATTCCTGTTTGTGGACAGTGGAAATGTAAAATAAACTAATGACTATATTTTCATGCAATACTTGTTTTAGTAAATTGTAACAATTTTTACTAATTGAGACTAATTGATATTTTTTTATAATCCTGGTAGATATAGATTTATATAGATACTTAATAATACTTGAACAAATCTTGAATTTGCCTTAAATAGTCTCTATCTTAATTTTGCCGTTTCACTGTCTTCTAAATAAGCAGAATTGTGCACATACTGTTTCAATAGCATTATTTGCGGTAAAATAAAGATATAGAATGAAAAGAAGTAATTTTATTAAAGTAATAATTCCTGTCCCAAAAAGTATTTCAATAGCATCACCTAGTGGCGTAACTATAGGGTGGATTTGCTGACAATATAGTTTATATTATTGACTAGCGGTTGCCTGCAACTTCGTTACCGTGAAATTAAATTTTTCATAAATCCCATGGAAATGTGATGGAAAAATCCATGACCCATGGATTTTCTTTCAACTGTCACAGACTTCGAAAACCTATAGGAACCAATAAATAAAACAATCATAATTATTTACATTGTTACACAATTTATTTACAATTTTCATAACGAAGTTTTTTGGAGTATGAAAAATATAGAGATTGTATTTATGATACCATTACACGGCTGCATTAGAATTAAATACATGACGTCATCTTTACCCAAAGTAACGTATACAACCATTTTAAAAATAGAAATTAGAAATAATAAATAAAACAGATATTGACAGTTACAAAATAAATAGTTTTAACAGACTCAGAAGTGGATTATAAAAATAAGAAAACCAACGTCGAGCAAAAGGTTCATAACATTTGTCAGAACAACTTTAACAAATTAAACTGTAACCAAAATAATACCCTAGAATGGCAGAGAATGACCTTGAGTGGAGTCACGCACTTGTGAACGTTGTGTGTAGTTAAAAGCGCCCTTTCCAGTTAACCAACACTCCACTTTTTCACTCAGAAAGAAAGAAAGAAAAGAAAGAAAATTATTTTATTTGGACACACACACACATAATACACAAAAGACAACAAATACCTAAAACAAAAGACAGAAATTTTAAAAATATAGTAAACTAATAATTTAAAGATATTAAACTAATGATTAAATTAAATCCAAAAAAAAAAAAAAATGATGTGTGTGGTACCAAAATGTACTCAAGTCACTCTCCCCGCGTATCCCAAGTACCCCATAAAGAATTACACAACAAAAAATGTGGATGGCTCGAACGCCACGAGCACACTGAATCGGTACCCCTCTCTATCTCCTCACTCTTTACGGAAACAAGTCGCGACACCTGACGTCATATCCAGACTACTATTTCCTACAGTAGGTTAATAAAAAGATGTGAGATGTGACGATGACTCAGTGGATATACAGGAACATATTTACGCCATAATTTGTAAGTATTTGCCACATATAGTGACAAGTGATGACTAAACATTGATTACTTGCAATAACATTGGCACAGTTTTTAGGGTTCCGTAGTCACCAAGGAACCATTACTGTATGCTCAGCTCATTGCGGCATTTGGACACATCCTAACACTGGCTGTGAATATTTTATCTCATGTCTAGACCATAAAGCAGGATTTATATTTGTATGACGTGTGGTGACGCATCAGAACAAAATTGGTATCATACATTTTTTATGGCACCGTTTACACATATGTGTTGTGACATGTCGTGATGGCTTCTGATGTGCCGCATACAAAATGTATGATACCGATTCTGTTCTGATGCGTCACGACACGACACGTCCGACAAATATAAATCCGGCTTAATCCGATCAACTGCTAAGTATGTTATTTCAGGCTCAGCACAGTCATGATGTAGCGTCCTTCCAGGAGAATGTATAAAGTACTAGCTGACGCCGCGCAGTTTCACCCGCGTGGTTCCCGTTCCCGTCGGAATACGGGGATAATATGTAGCCTATAGCCTTCCTCGACAAATGAGCTATATAACACTGAAAGAATTTTTCAAATCGGATCAGTAGTTCCTGAGATTAGCGCGTTCAATCATACAAACAAATAAACTCTACAGCTTTATAATATTAGTATAGATTTCAATTAAAATGGAAGCGCTGAAGTATATCAATTAACTGGGCTGCAGAACCCCAGAGTTGAATACCGTTTGTCCAATTGTCCATACTGGTTTTATGACACATTTAGCTTGTTTTCTAGCTTAGACTCAGGGGTATGAGGTCTGAGTTTTATAGGTTTAGTGAGGATTTTCTTCCAATAAGACTATAGTTTTCCTTTTATTTCGGCTTGGTCTCGTTTCGCCTTAATGTAATAGCTCTAGTTAATTTTAGTTATCGTATTCAGACCTAACATGAGACCAAATGACAAATAAATAGACAAAAGTCAATCAACTATCGGAGATATTGTTATCACTTTCATGGCGTCGTGACATAATAAAAATTTTATAAAAAAAATACAACCGACTTGAAAACCTAGTACCCACTAAACTAAAAAGCGAAAAATATATATAAATAACCTATATATGTGGAAAGTTCTCATTAATACAAATTAAACAAGCTCAAACACAAGGTAACTGCTATAAATCGCCGAGGAGTTCCCTCGTCTGTTTTATGGCTCCATCATCAGATCGATTTTAAACCTTCATGAAATTGTAGTGCTTAAAAGTATTAAATGGAAAAGTTTTCGAACACACTAAACACTCATATAATTTTCGAAAGTTCCCCTCAATTTCTCCAGGATTCCATCATCAGATCTTGACATGATGGCAATGGGACCAAATGGCGACTATACCGTTTCAAACAAAAAAAGAATTTTTGAAATCGGTAGAGGCGTCTTTGAGTAATCGGTGTACATACATAAAAAAAAAAACCGGCCGAATTAAGAACCTCCTCTTTTTTGAAGTCGGTTAAAAAGAGATAGGACTGGGGCTACTCCGCAGCCATTAATCGAAATTTTGTCTATTTCTTATCACGAGTTATCTTTGGTTGCATGCTAGGCGTACAGAAAACCTATGTATTGTACGGTTGTTTGGTGGGATACATCAATCTCCTATTTAAGAAGTGGTTGCACAATCGGCAATAAAAAAACGTCCCCACTCAATGAGTGCCAAACACAACTTCTTGGCACTCAATTCAAGTAGTGGCATTTGCAAATTCAACCTTAAATTAAATTCTTAAGGTTGAATTTGGGATTTTATTGAATATTGAACTAAATTTAAAGGCCTTGTATAATTTTCTTTACCAATAATTCTAAAGCTGTCAAAACAAAAAGGGCCAGTTATTAAGTGAAGTTTTCTACATGATTGTGCATCCTTTTATTATATGAGGTCAATGGTGGGATAAGATGGTCTCGTCTAGTTTCAAAGGTGGTCAATTTCCCTTTTTCAGTGTAAATGTTAAGTGGCTTGATTTAGTTGCACTGGCTTTAATTTTCCATTTTTGACGTGACAACGTCTTATAATTCGATGGAGCCGGCTGCGGCTTGCCAACTTTTTTACAAGAAATAAAGTATATTCTGGTCTATGAAGATTTATTAAACAGTATTTTAGAAAACATTATCTTTTGAAAAAACCATTCCGTCAGTATTTTCGAACCCGACTTTACAGACAACCGATTTTTTTTAAGCCAGGTTTTATTAATGTGTTCTTGTTGATTTAAAGAAGCTTAATGATGATTGGAACATTATTGATTTGTGCCTTTTTTTGGGTCGTTTTAAGCGCTTTAAAGGAATCTATTACACAATGTTACCACAGCAAAAAAATATTTATTTTTCATTTTCGAAGTTGGCGACAGGCAACATTCCCATTCTTCTAAACTTTGACTTCATGTCTCGTCGGACAAGTTCCCTCTTTTCTTTTTTCCTCACTGGCAATAATTTTTCCTCTGATTTTTCATCTTTACGCTGCCGTTTTCTGTATGTTTTATGTACTATTCTTGCCGCTGAAATAACCAGTGACTCGTCGTCTGTGCTAGAACTTTCATATGTATTGGTTTTAGTTTTAGTTTTTGTTTTGGTTTTTTTAACAGTTTTTGATTTGGCTGTTCCATTAGTTTTTGATTTTGCTGCCACACCAGTTTTTGATTTGGCTGTATTATTAGATTTTGATTTGACTGTTTTATCAGATTTTGATTTGGCTGTATCATCAGATTTTGAATTGGCTGTTTCATCAGTTTTAGTTTTTAGATCGGAATAATCTATAATTTCGATTTCTATGTCGTTCCCCAAATCACCTGGTTTCAGTATTAGTGGTAAGTTTGTTGGGTTTACTTCTATATCTTGGTTCTCGGTTTGGGGTTCGATTTCTCGTTCTGTCGTTTCATCTTCTTTATGGAACTCATCTATATCCAAGTCGTCATCATTGTCTGAATTGTCGGAACTGCCTGAGCTATTGACAAAGTTTCCTTTGAGTATTCTTTTTCTAGACAATATGTTCCTCGGTTTCACTTTTTTCTTTTTTGGTGACGTGGTGACCGGTTTGGTGTGATTGTCAGTTTTTATTTTTCCAGTCGGTCTCTTTAGATCCTTCTTTTTCGGGCTGGTTATTATTTTATTTCTGAAAAATAAAAAATATATCTATTTAAATTTATATCACTAATATTAAAGGCGAAAGTTTGTGTGTGTGTATGTTTGTTCCTCCTTTACGCTGCGGCTACTGAAGCGATTTGGCTGAAATTTGGAATGGAAATAGATTTCACTCTGGATTAACACATAGGCTACTTTTCATCCCGGAAAAAAAAAATGGTTCCCGCGGGATTTGTGAAAAACTGAATTCCACGCGGACGTTGGCTAGTATACAGGGTGCTCGGGAGTAATTCACATAACTCTAGGGTTATATTCTTTAAGGAAAATTAATTAAAAATGTCTAAGGAACATGTGTTCTAAAATGAATATTTTCGGAGTAAAAAATATTTCTTTTGTAGGTAAATAGATCTTAAATTGTGTCCCTTATATTATGACCTAGCCAAACTTATTCATTGATAAATATCATGAAGTAGCTTACTAATGAAGTGCGAAGTGCCAGTTGCAATATTTCGTCGATATCAATATTCTTACGATTACGTATTTTAAAATGCAAGGATAGTTAAAGGCGTGTGTATGTAACACACCACAGGAGGATGAAATCCACACCCCTTTCGGTTTCTACACGACGTCGTAGCGGAAAGCTAAATCGCTTGGCGGTACGTCTTAGTCGGTAGGGTGGTAACTAGCCACGGCCGAAGCCAGCCAAAATTTTTTTGTTTTTTTTTGTTGTTGAATTTGAGTTTCCAATAAAAGGTAATTGGTCTGCGGCTGATAATAATGAAACAATAGCAATACCTGTCATCTACACAAGTGAGATGGTTCATAGGGCCGACTGAGTTCTTCATAGCTCTATCCTTTATGGCTTGCACTCTGTTCGAACGATCCTCTGTGCCGTTCATTTCGTTTTCTGATGACGAATCTATAACAACATCATACTTTATTTAAATGTAGCACATTTACAGCCAGTTTCTTCATGTAAAGCTAAAGTAACAGTAAAAATAGTAAGTAGTAAAGAAGACTTTATTTTTCCGTGATTCAAAGATTCTAGATCAAGAAAGATCAAAAGTGACGTTCTTACCGTCACTTTTGCTTTATGACGTTACTTTGATTGTTACTTACGATGAAGAAACTGGCCGTTAGGGACGAAATATATTTGCATTCCATTAATTTTGTGCGAGTGCCGTGTCCATAGGGGATGATGACTAGGTTTGATTATATTGATTACTAGCGGACGCCCGCGACTTCGTCCGCGTGAAAGTCGTTGTAAACTTTCAACTACCCCTATCCTACCCTACCCTACCTCTACTCTACCCTATCCCTACCCTACTACTACCCTACCCCTACCCTACCCTACCCCTACCCTACACTACTCCTACCCTACCCTACCCTACCCTACCCCTACCCTACTCATTAAGGTTGCAGTTCTTTATTTATTCCCCCCCCCCCTCCCGCGAGACGCATCGAGCGCGGCAACCGTTACACAAAAATAATCCTTAAAGCATGAATTAGTATTCACGCGCGATGGCTTAGCGTATTTCTTGAATAACTTTGGTGTTTCTTTACCGATTTTTATGATTCTTTTTTTATTGAATAGGTAATAATGTTACCTTTTTTAGTTAGGGATGAGTGTTATAAACTCAAGAGTAGACAAATGTAATTAGAAAGCTCCGAACTACTAAGCTATCGGGAGTTACACGTGTTATTGTGAGTCAACCATAAAAGGTAGACATACATATGCTGTTGTGTTTTTATAGATAATTTTAAGGAGAACATTTCCGTGATACATGATTTCCATGTAGCTTTAACCATT
This sequence comes from Bicyclus anynana, assembly GCF_947172395.1. NCBI lineage: Eukaryota > Metazoa > Arthropoda > Insecta > Lepidoptera > Nymphalidae > Bicyclus > Bicyclus anynana. The sequence continues at coordinate 16,613,915 of NC_069084.1, read as the reverse complement.
AAGGCTGTACACGCGACGGAAGCTTAAAAAATTGAGTAACTTCTCCCGTTTTCTCAACATTTCTCTTCACTGCTCTGCTCCTATTGATCATAGCGTAATGAAAAGTATACTATAACCTGCCCAAGAGTATGTAGAATATTTGTACCAAGTTTCATTAAAATCCGTCCAGTAGTTTTTGTTTCTATAAAGAACATACAGACAGACAGACAGACAGACAGACAGACAGATAAAAATTTTACTGATTGCATTTTTGGCATCAGTATCGATCACTAATCACCCCCTGATAGTTAATTTGGAAATATATTTCATGTACAGAATTGACCTCTCTACAGATTTATTATAAGTATAGATAGATTATGATACATTCGGGTAAATAAGGTTATGTAATGTATCAATTTACTAATGTATACATAAAAAGCAAAGATTCTCTGGATATTTGCAAAATAAAGAAGATTATAAAATTTCAAAATCTATTAAAAATCTTTTATCGAATTTAGAAAACGCAATAAATTTTAACTTGATTTATTTAGAAAACGGCTCTTTCAGTGTGAAACTGGATAAAATTCCATGGACCCCCGCTTACGAACCGTGAACCCCAATTTTGTCACGCCAATGTAGAACCCTGTTGAGACTCCTGTGGACCCTTGGGTGTCCATCTGGACCACTTTGGGAACCAATGATTTAGACTGTGATATTCCTCAAGGAATTGTCATTTAATAAAAAAGTAAATGGGGATGATGACTAGGTTTGAATATATTGATTATTATGATACATTCGGCTAAATAAGGTCAATGTTAACTAACTTATACATAAAAAGCAAAGATTGTTTGGATATTTGCAAAATAAATAAGATTATAAAAGTTCAAAATCTATTAAAAATCTTTTATCGTAATTAGATGAAAATTCATACAGTTTTAGCTTCCTTACATTAAAAGTGACATTTTTAAATAAATGAACTATAAACAAAAACACACAAATAACAAAGATATTAGTTATTTTGTTTGAACGGCCATACAAATGTAACGATCGAATTAATGACGTCGTAGGTACATAAGTACCTACGACGTCATTAATTCGTACCATTTTGTATGGGGCGTATTTCAGGTATCCGCGGCAGCGTCTCAAATCTGACCCTTTAAATCCCTGTAGCTCCGAAAGTAATGATCGCAGATACCCTGTTCCTTTTACAAAATTGCTTTACTATTAGCATACTCTTAATTTATATACAATTTAAGAAACTGTCCCAAATTCACCATGTTGTAGGATTAAGGACGTCCTTGACAGTTAAGTACCACTCCCTGCCTAGCCAAATTTGGTAAGATCTTATTAGAGCAGCTTTGGATACCCGTTCTAATATAGAACTAGCTGCAGTCTTAGAGAGGCCAAGGTCTTTAAGCAAGTCATAGAGAGATTTTGCTGGTAGTCCTCTCGCACCTACTTCTACGACGTACAGACTAACGACATAGCTATTTATTAGGTCCTAATATTATTCAGTTTTATACTGTGGACCACATAATTCGGAATTTTAGTCTCCCATGATATTGTCGGATATGTGTAGGTAGGATGCATCGCATCAATCGGATATTAGCATTTTTCGTATAGAATGTTATACAAGTACGTCCACTGATCCGCATCGTACGGATCGTATCAAACAGATTTTGTGTACCGTAAAATTCAAAATCCATTTAATGCGATGCGTCCGATACGATGCGAAAATGTGGACGCCTACCTTTAGTTTAGACTGTGACTGTGTGTGTGATCATCCGATCATACGATGTTCCAGTCAAGGAGTTGTCATTTAATGAAAAAGTAAATTACCGTTGATGACTTCAGGCTCGCTGTCTTCGGCGACGCCGCTGACCAGTTTCCGCAGCGACGCGTTGAGGTCGACGGCCAGGTTGCTGTTGATGTACTGCAGGCTCGGCATGCTGGCCGCGTCGCCTGACACAAAGCGCCAACTTCACTCCGTGCACAGAGTACTGATCATACAGAGTCTTTACAAGCTTTTTGACGGCCTCCGTGGCGCAGTGGTATGCGCGGTGGATTTACAAAACGGAGGTCCTGGGTTCGATCCCCGGCTGGGCAGATTGTGATTTTCTTAATTCGTCCAGGTTTGGCTTTGGCCGTGGCTAGTCACCACCCTACCGGCAAAGACGTACCGCTAAGCGATTTAGCGTTCCGGTACGATGCCGTGTAGAAACCGAAAGGGGTGTGGATTTTCATCCTCCTCCTAACAAGTTAGCCCGCTTCCATCTTAGACTGCATCATCACTTACCATCAGGTGAGATTGTAGTCAAGGGCTAACTTGTAAAGAATAAAAAAAAAGCACAGTAGTGAAGCTGGTGAAACCCATAAAATCCATACTTGATTTTTTTAAAGAAATTCATTGTGAATTTGTGACCGTAATTTACATGTATAGCAAAATTAATTGTTAGGTCTTCATCTAATAAGAATGGTGACCCTAATTTGGAGATGGTTCAAAAAAGACTTACGAATGAAACACCTACTTACGAAAAATTTAATAACTGGAAGAAGAAGAAGAAAGAATTATAATGTACAAATGGCGGTCTTATCGCTAAAGAGCGATTTCTTCCAGACAACCACTGTGGAAGAGAAAAAAGAAGTGGAGAAAAGAACAACAAGCGCATTCACTTACGGATGGTGTTTTTTAAAAAAATATCTCCCATGTTTACTCCTCATACTCATTGTTCAACATCACAGTAGTTGGAAATTAAATTACCGGGTAAAAGCATCTCCCCTAACATCCAAAGTTGTAGCATTTTGTACCTACATTTAATTTTCAAATAAAATAAAACATTGAATACTGTACCGAGTTATGTTATTTTCTCGCAATCGTAGTGAAAAGTATTGTGTAAAACGTGGGGCTAAACCCATTATAAACTCTGTTTCTATTTAGGCGAAACTCGCGCTCGTGCCCTAAAAATACCTCGTTTAAAATGGGTTTTTTTTAGCCCCTTGTATAACAATGTACTATATCCTACACACATACGTTCGACGTTGTTGTCAATAGAGAATTCAAAACCTGTCAGCTATGGACCTGTATTAAATCTTCCCAGGAAAAGTCTAATCCCATATTAACTAATACCGCTTGCGCCAAAAAATATAAAATTCTTTTACACTTAGGATAAAGATGTTACAATACAGACGGGTACATTATCGGTTCGTTATCTTTAGTAAAACTAGTTTTAAAATTTTACCCTTTGAAAATGTTAATTGTATTAAAATTGACACAAATGATAAAAGTGTCGCTTACTATAATTTGTCGGTCATTATGTCTATTTGTACCTCCCCCAGTGCAGTTCCTAGCGGATTTTTTATACACCTTTAGAGGAAAATGGCTTTGGTCCAGCTCTGACGGCCTCCGTGGCGCAGTGGTATGCTCGGTGGTTTTACAAATCGGAGGTCCTAAGTTCAATCCCCGGCTGGGAAGTTGAGTTTTTCTTAATTGGTCCAGGTCTGGCTGGTGGGAGGCGTCGGCCGTGGCTGGTTACCATCCTACCGGCAAAGACGTACCGCCAAGCGATTTAGCATTCTAGCACAATGCCTAATAACTCTAACGTTCATAGAAACTCTGATAAAAATATATATATATAATAATGTAAAAATAAGTATTATAAGTATTAGCTAAGAACCCATGAACCCCATGACCTTCGTAATTTTATAAAAGTTTGTGAGCTCATGATCCTACTATAGATGAGATGGCAACCCTTCGTCTTCGCCTTTTGAGGGTCTGGATCCTTAAAACCTGCTACTTTCCCAAGTCACCATGGTCCAAATTCCATAATTGGCAAAGGGCATGTGCCAAAATTGGCCTTTATTATTTATAATTCATAAGCAGGTCAATAGTATTTTTTACGGATAGAAGATACAAATTGCTGTTGAGAAAATAATTTTCAGAATTTCACCATTCCACAAAGTCTACAAATTAGTAGAAGTGTTCAAAACAGCCAATTAATTAATTTAAAAAAATGCGGGTTCAAAAAATATTTTTATTTTGTGTTTTAAGCCCTATATTTTATGTTCTTTTAAGATAAAAATAATTTGTTCTGCTTAGTTGACACTTGGATAAAAAATTGGGACATATCCTTTTAGCTTTTATAAAAAGACGAAGGACTGGGGTTCACTGCTCAGACCAATTATTGTATAGGACCTGCCTCGCTAGACATTACTTTTCTGTCAAAGTATATGATCAAAGATTTAATGCGATTATAAAAACTGTCCCTATAGAATCGATCTTTAATAGTTGTAATCGTGTTCGTCGGTTAAAGAGCTCCGTAAAAATACCTTTTTGTGCAATTGAGTTGTGTAAAAAACGGGCAAAAACCGTACTTTAGTATAAAATATATACCAAATCTAAGCCCATTTTCTTCAGAAAATGACAGACAATTTTGTTCGTGACTGTGAGTGCGATACAGGTCCATCTATAATTGGTCTGAGGGTTCACTGGCTCTCTGTCTATATTGTTACCAACGAGTGCCTTCTTGGCGAGGAGGTACTGTCGTGTGACGGAGCCGAGGTCCCGGATGTGGTCGAGCTCCTCGTTCTGTCGGTAGAACACGCCCATGGGCCGCACGCCGCGTTTGTCTAAACTGAACGTGAAACCTGCAAGTGCAATCTTCCTTAATGCATGTTATATAGAACCATATCACTTGGTATTTCAAGTTCACAATATTAGTACTTGCATATTTAGTTAAATGTTATGTGAGTTTGAATATATTGATTTTATGAGACATTCGGGTAAGACGTACCGCCAAGCGATTTAGCGTTTCGGTACGATGCCGTGTAGAAACCGAAAGGGGTGTGGATTTTCATCCTCCTCCTAACAAGTTAGCCCGCTTCCATCTTAGACTGCATCATCACTTACCATCAGGTGAGATTGTAGTCAAGGGCTAACTTGTAAAGAATAAAAAAAAAAGCTTTTTGTCTGGATATTTGCTAAATAAATAAGATTATAAAATTACAAAATCTATTAAAAACCTTTTATCGTAATTAGATGACAGTTCATATAGTTTTAGCTTCCTTACATTATACGTGACTCTTTTCAATACATGAATTATAAACATTCCACCACATGGTACTGCATCCACTTGACCAGCACCTCGCCCAGTATATACAGTATGTCGAGCCTGCGCTCGCGCCGCGCCACCATCTCGATCCGGGTCACTGTCCTCACCTCACCAGGCCCAGACAATCCTATAGACAGATTGTACCTTCCAAAATACTTCCTGATGACCATCTCCATCCCCCGGGCCCGTTCCACCACCGGGTACTGCGTCCACTTGACCAGCACCTCGCCCAGTATGTACAGTATGTCGAGCCTGTGCTCGCGACGCGCCACCATCTCGATCCTGGTCACTGTCCTCACCTCACCAGGCCCAGAAAATCCTATAGACAGATAGTACCTTCCAAATACTTCCTGATGACCATCTCCATCCCCCGGGCCCGTTCCACCACCGGGTACTGCGTCCACTTGACCAGCACCTCGCCCAGTATGTACAGTATGTCGAGCCTGTGCTCGCGACGCGCCACCATCTCGATCCTGGTCACTGTCCTCACCTCACCAGGCCCAGACTATCCTATAAACAGATCGTACCTTCCAAATACTTCCTGATGACCATCTCCATCCCCCGGGGCCGTTCCACCACATGGTACTGCGTCCACTTGACCAGCACCTCGCCCAGTATGTACAGTATGTCGAGCCTGCGCTCGCGCCGCGCCACCATTTCGATCCTGGTCACCGCCCGCACGTCAGCGGGCACCAGCGTCAGATACGCGAAGCCGCTGAATGGCTGCAGGTGTAGCAGGCTGTACACAAGAAATAGCCCTGCTACAGACTCCTGCAAACGGTTGCATTTATCAATAACTGGGTATCATCATTATCAGACTATTCGAATGGCCCACTACAGAGCAAGGTCTATATGGAGCTTAGACCACATCTACCCCTGCCAATCTGTTTCAATGCGGATTGGCGGGCTTAGGGTGATAATAATCAATTCATTAACAACAACTATTACGATACCACAGGCGATTCGACGCTTGAAAAGACGGCAAATTCTTGATTGAAAGCCACATATGACATACATATATATGGCTTCAGGGAGATTTGGCGGTTAGAAGCAAGCTTCTCCCGCTGGGGAAGGTTGCTTCTAACCGCCAAATCTCCCTACAACTCCTCTGCTCATAGTCTATCGACTGATTGCAAGAGATCAATAAAACAAAAAAAAAAAACAACTATTACTAGAAGATCCAAGTAAGGTAGTTGACTCATAGCAAATTAATACAAACAATATTGATTATTGTTTATTTTAAATTTGTTTAAATTAACCCAGGATCTCGTGATCAAAAACCACATCGTTATTTATAGTGTAGTTGCAACACAGCTGAATTGTGCAACTTCCCACCAAGATTCCAACTCTTTGGAATCCAGGAACAGGATCCAAAGCCAACGCGTGGGCAACAAGCTAAGGAACTGTAGCCAAAAAATCTAGTTAGTGGATCATAATAGTTGTAAATGGTCAATGTGATACAGGGAGAGGGACCTCTTGAAGACCAAACCAAGGCAGAGTTGCTACCTCAAGAAAAAGAGCCCAATCCATATAGGCTAACTACTAGACTTTCAAGTCAGTTATTATCATTATTAAAGAAAAGCTATCATTTTCTATGGTGACATTTATTTATAAGTATGTAACAGTATACATATTAAAATTTAATATGTATACTTTTACAATATTTAATATTGTACAAAATTCAAAATTCAAAATTCATTTATTTCAAGAAGGCTCAGTTTACAAGCACTTTTGACACGTCAGTTGACTATTTGTAAAGATTCTACCACCGGTTCGGAAGGCAGGTTCTGCTGAGAAGATACCGGTAAGAAACTCAACAGTTGCTCTTTTGAATAAGTCATACAGTATTATAATTTACATTTGATAACAATTAAATTACAATTTCTTATAGTTTTATTTCCTGTGTGAAGGTGGAAGCTGATCCAATGGCCTCCAAGCACCTTTGTCGTTAAGGAACTCATCAATAGTGTAGTAACCTCGACTAAGTAAATGTTTTTTAACACATTGCTTAAAGTTGTGCATTGGCAAGTCCATCACAGTCTTGGGGATCTGGGGGTACCGTACGTACATACCAGTTTCACCCACATAGTTCACATTCCTGTGACAAAACAGGGAGTCTATGCCACACATAAATAATGTAGCTTTCAAGTGGTAGAAGGATATTCAAAATCAGTTCAATAGATTTAGAGATTAACTCCTACAAAACATAAAAACTTTACCTCTTTATAATATTAGTATAGTTATAGATTTTTGTACCTGAAAATAGCTTGTATCTTTAACCATGTAACGTTTAGCTGTGTTAACCAATTCCTCTGATAACTCAGCTATTTCTGCACTTGAAGTCCTGCCCCTGAAATTAATAGGAATTTTTCAAAAATTATTCAAAATAATGAAAAATAAATAAAAATTAAAAAGAAACAAAACACCACAGTAAAAATAAACAAAAATAAGAAAAATTAAACAAAAAACGAATGGCATGTACAGAAATAGCTTATAGACCAGGGTAGGCGAACCAATGGCACGCGACACAATATTTTGGGCACGTCGCCGATCATAAAACATGTGTAAAGTAGGTATTTGACATAAATTATTTGTCATCTAACCTGCAGCAACAGAAGTCACACTAATTTTACAATAATTTAATTTATGCGTGTAATAAAAACATTCCAAAATGTACCTCTTTTGTTTACTTTATTTCATAAAGAGTTTTGATAGTATTTATTATTGTTATTCTCCAAATAATCAGAAAGTCAAAATTATTTGATGGCACGCCAATGACCCCATTAAACATTTTTTAGAAAAAATGGCACGTTGATGCATAAAGGTTCGCCTACCCTGTTATAGACCTTCTTAACAAAATAACAATTACAATAATTATAAAATAAAAAAATAGCATTGAGCTGAATATAGGTTGATAACAACATGATTGTATGGATGTACTCACAGATAGAGCAAATCAAAGTTCATTGCCTTCCATATCTTGGAGAACTCCTGAAAGTCTAATGTTGGAACTTGCAGGCACCTGTGCACCAGCTCATCACAGTCACTGGCGAATCCATCCGCTATGTTCACTTGATACAGTTGAATGTTAGAGTAACCTACAACAAATTAAAACAAAACTCGATTTAATTTAAGTATAAATTTGAACCCAGATCGTCAGGTCGTCACGGCAGAGAGAAGATAATGTAATGGTTATAGGTTGCTTTGCCGGGTCTTCTGATCCCCTACAACATTTTTTTTAAAAAGAGGAATATACCTAACCTAAAAATATTTTTTATATCAATAAAAAACTAGAAAACTTACGGCAAAAAAATGGAATATCTAAATACAAATGTTGGCAATCTAGTAATAGATTAAAATAGACATAAAAATAAAATTGTATATAAAATAAAGAGTAACTTACGCGGCATTTTTCGAATACAAGTTATTCAAGTTATTGTTCACTTATCCTAACAGTTTAATTAGTTACTTCATACTTGTAGAAGCATAACTCCATCATAACTCTGTAATAAATATATTAGAATATCTAATGTTGATATTTTTTATCAACTTGATGAACAAAGTTTATTTAAAATACAAAATTCGAAATTTTGCCAAATTCTGTTCAGCTGATATTGTCACTGCGCTCTTTCAAATTTTCAATAGGTATGGACGATACAAAACATATATAGATATTAAATCTATATATTGCAGTAATATCAAAATCTATATATCAAAACATTCGGCATCTATATATTTTCTGAAACACTATATTGCCGATGTGACTGAATCGGGCAAATCGTACATGAATCGGATTCAAACCATGTATTCGGCCAAACCCTATATTACAAGTCAAAATGAAACTTATGTCTCAAATCTTAAGGCACTAATTAATTCATTCCAAAAGCAAAACGCGATTCAGCAAAACACTATATTTTTTTAATACAAGTCAATATGAAACTTATGAGTCACTACATAAGGTACTAATTCAATCATTCCAAAACGCGATTCCGAAAAACACTATATTTTTTTAAATACAAGTCAATATAGTACTTATCATAAATGCATAAGGTTTCAATTGTAGTACAACAAAATGAATGACATATTATGACATTGAAAAAAGAAGTACGTCAAAATAATGCAGGGTCTACTTATAGCAGGTATTTTCAATTTTCTACCATTATAGTTACGAACTATTGTTTTAATACTCAAATAGATGGCATCACAATTCACATGTAAATATCATTCATTGTAGTTTATGTTTCTTTAAACAGATGGCGGAACGAAGAAAATAAAAGAATTATATAATAAATTAATAATCTTTTATTAATTTATAAAAATAAAAACTAATATGATTTAAATTGTATATTATATTCATCCAATACAACAAAATGTATGCAAAGTTTAAATAAAACATGAAAAAAGAAGTATGTCGATTATTTTCTTAAACCATCGTTTTATTTAACTAAGAGTTGGATTACCCAAATACTCAAATAGATGGCATCGCATGTATCTTCATTATAGTTTATGTTGTTGTAAGCAGATATCCGAACGAAGGAAGTTAAATAATTATATAGGTATTGTTGTGTTGTATTAATTTGTAATAATAAATTACCTACATACAAAAGGAAAAAAACCTATAACGTAATGCATTTTTTTTGCAAACCAAAACAAATGAACATGTTATTCAAAGGATGGCGAAAAACAATAGGTTCCTTTGGCGCAAACACAGATGGCGCCAAGAAAAAAAAACAAAATTAAAATAAAAAGGGGAAATATAAACCTTTAAAAAAATTGACAATCGCCATAAAACTTGAAAAATGTAACCTCAAGTAAATTGTTATTGTATTGCCTCCGAATCAACTAAATCGAGCACATGCTACGTGAATTTGATTCGCTCTCGTACTATCTATTCGGCAAAACACTAGATTACAAGTTAATTTGGTACTTATTACAAACACCTGTAAATTGCTTATTATATTTTGATTGATAAGTAGACAGGTATACCAAAAAAAAAGAAGTAGAGTTAGAACAACCGATTGTAATTTGTTTAAAATTACAATTATTTTAAAAGGAAATTAATTCTATAAAATAATGTTTTTTATATTAAACAAACAACAAGTAAAATCAAGTAAATTTTATAGTACTTAATGTTGTGTAACCATCGCATCAAAAAAACAATAAAAATAATTGTGCGCGCTCTACACTCGAGGCGATAGCGCTATGAATGAACTGCTACTGTAGTCTGTAGAGCCCGTTCGCAGGCTTCGCGGCTTGTTAATTATTTTCAAAGTCTTCCGTGAATTCGAAGACAACCGTATTGTATTCCATTTTTTTGACGACCTCCGTGGCGCAGTGGTAGGCGTGGTGGATTTACAAGACAAGATTTTTCTTGGTCTTGGTCCAGGTCTGGCTGATGTGAGACTTCGGCCGTGGCTAGTTACCACCCTACCGGCAAAGACATACCGCCAAGCGAATTAGCGTTCCGGTACGATGTCGGATTTTCATCCTGCTCCTAAGAAGTTAACCCGCTTCCATCTAAGATTGCATCATTACTGGTGAGATTGTAGTCAAGGGCCTGTAGAGAAAAATAAAATCCTCCGATGTAACTGAATCGAGCAAATCGTACTTGAATCGGATTCGCTCTCAAACTATGTATTTTCGGCCAAACCCTATATTACAAGTCAATATGAAACTTAAATCTCATTACATAGAGCACTAATTAATTTATTCCAAAACGCGATTCAGCAAAACACTATATTTTTTTCAATACAAGTCAATATGGTACTTATAACAGAGAAATAAGATTTAAATTGTAATACAACAAAATGTATGCAAAGGTAATGTCATCAAAAAAAGAGGTACGTCGAATTAATGCAGGGTCAACTTTTATGAGATATTTTCAATTTATCACCATTATATTTACGAACTATTGTTTTAATACCCTAAAAGATGGCATCACAGGTAAATATCATTCACTGTAGTTTATGTTTCTTTAAACAGATGGCGCAACGAAGAAAATAAAGGAATTATATTATCAATTAAGTATTCTTGTAAATATAAATTACAATGTTAACATGTTATTAATAGATGGCGTTAATGGCGCGAACCAATTTGTTCCTTGGCGCAAACATAGATGGCGCAAAGAAAAAAAAACTTTAATTCGTAAATAAAGAAGTCGGTTAATTAAATAAATAAATATATAACAAATTAATTAAATAATCATTAAATAAATTAATATAAAAAAGGGGAAATATATAAACCCTTAAAAAACTTAACCTCAAGTACATAATCTGTGCCTCAAGTAAATTATAAATGTATTGCCATAATCTCACCAGAGCGATAAGGAAGTGACATGAATTCAGTAATACAAGATAGATTCAAACTAATGTATGTTTCAGAAAACATATAGTCTTAGAAAATATATAGTTTCAAAAAATATATAGTTTCAGAATCCGATATTCAATATCAATATATAGTTTCGATTTGATACACAGAGAATCCGATATTACCCACACCTAATTTTCAAAACTTCAAAAGCAAAAGTCTTTCTTTTGAGTTTTGACATAGAGGAACTAGTTAAGGAGATGCATCGCACCCAAAGCCACATTCTGCAACAAAATTGTCTGATTGTCTTGACAGCCGTGTCTTGAGGGGGACGAGGTAAACTCACACATTAATGTTATTTAACATCAATAAATATTCTGATTTCTTTGTCCTAATACTATACACAATACAAACTAACAATTTACACAGACTAACAATCAGATAGCTTACACTCTTTACACTTACACATAATATTGGATTACTTGATCGATGTTTTGCTGTGCCGTCGGAAGAATCGATTATTTTTTAATATTGCTTTTATTACTAATTAACACAGATTAATAAATAATAGGCAGATAGAGCGTACGGAACACGAAGCGCCGCTATCAGTAACTTTCAATATTATTCAAGAAAAATGGCGTCTTAAGTTATTAAATTCTTTAAAAACTGTTTTCAAAAACTTAAGAAATAAAATGGAGTATTTTTTATTGGTAATTATTGATTATTTTACGTAATTGTTGTTAGTGTTTTGAAATACGAATTATGAAAAAAGTTTGTATAAGCGGATGTCAAGGAGACGCGTGACTTTTTTTACCGGGTTTCACCGGCTTCACCACGCTGCTTGTAAAGACTTACTCTGTATCGTCTTAAATCTGTGCTAATTAAGTAAGACATACAAATGAAACGTAACTTCATGTTTTAGTGAACTACAAGTTTTTGACGGTTTTTATGCCATACGGGCATTTTAGGGGCTTACACGACGAAAACAACGATGAATAATCGATTCTATAGAAACAGTTTTTATAAACACGTTAGATCTTTTTGATTTTGATCTTTGATCATCATCAAGCGAGTCAGGTCCATTTGTAATTGATCTGAGGGTTATGACAACTTTATTTGACACCACCTTGACACAAACGGCCACAGGTTATTAATAGACGGCTAAGATTTTTGACACTTCTTACCTTTGACAGCTCGATGTCCGAATCGAATCGAAAATCTAACGTTTTTGGATTTCTCAAATTTTAAAAACGGTACTTGCAGTGTTCAGCTCTAATAAGTTCTTTGGTTGCGTTTCAATAAGCAATCGAAAATTCAATACGCAAATGCGTTTATGCCAACGTAATTCTCGAAAGATAACTACAAAATTAATGTTCTTCCTTTGTTTGTCGAGAGAAGAAGACGTATTCAACGATACAAAGTATATTCAAAGCAAATGCGAGCACGTAGCTTTAACGCACTGATACGCACAAGTAAAATCATCTTTCGATGTTTTGACGTTAATTTGATTAACGTCAAAACATCGATAAAACCGAAAAAAGATTTTAGTTATTTCATCTTTTTAATCTGTCATGTTCAAATCAGTTGTTTTTTTAATAACTGACTTTGCGACTCTGGGTTCTAATCTTTTTGAATCCTCCTTGACAGATAACAAATATAAACTTTAATCAAGTCGAGGTATATTTTTTTAATTTCTCCCTTTACATCTGGGCTAATCACTATTTATCAATCTATTCATCTTTAAAGTTGGATTAGCCTTTTAGGATTCTAAATAGAATACTATATTCAATCTAGGATATACGAAAATAGACCGTTACGTTATCGTTACCTATTGGCTATTCTCGGTTTAGTCCATTGTGATAGTTAAATAAGACCTTGAAGAGATTATGGGCTACTAGCGGACCCGGTTTAGCTTTGCTTTGACTTATGTACGCTTCTACAGTAAAACCATCGTGTCGAGGAATACTTAAAAAAAAAAGAATTAGCTAAATTGGTTCAGCCTTTCTCGAGATTTGCGCTTAGCAACACATTTCATACATTCATCTTAATATTTATGTACCATACATATTGCTCACTAACCTCCTTTACCGAGTCCCATTTAAAATCGGTTCAGACTTCAGCCGGTACCCGGACTGACAGACAAAAAGGTATAAGAATTAAAAAGAAAATGACAGTCAACAATTTGTCTGAGCAGTCAAAAGTTAACTCTCAGTCTCAAGGTTTAAATGCTAAAGGTTTAAGTACTAAATAAAACTCGAATAGAATATTTAAGTATTTTAATTTTATCTACATAAAATAAAATCCCGTTAACAGATAACACAACACTGCAGGTAACGAATCGAATGAAACACTGATAGTAGGCATACAATTTAATTAAGTTTGACACGCCGACGCATCATACGGGATCGTGTGGAATATGTGCCGATGCGCGCTCGTTAGGTGTTTATGCTTCATAATCACTACTAATTATTGTAAAAACTAGGAAAACGGCTGTTTATATGAAAGGCTTCTCGATGAGCTTGTACCAGTGTCCGCACTCGCAGCGACGGGGGTGATCCTGGAGACACAAAACATAATTTATCATCATCATCATCATCATCATCATCATCATCATCATCATCATCATCATCATCATCATCATCATCATCATCATCATCATCATCATCATCATCATCATCATCATCATCATCATCATCATCATCATCATCATCATCATCATCATTATTATTAATCTCAGACCAAATAATGTATAAGACCGTGCTAGCCTTTACTTTTCTGTCAAAGTATATGATCAACTATCTTATGCGATTATAAATACTGTCTCTTTACTTTTCTGTCAAAGTATATGATCCACGATCTAATGCGATTAAAAAACTGTATCTTTACTTTTCTGTCAAAGTATATGATCAACGATCTAATGCGATTATAAATACTGTCTCTTTACTTTGCTGTCAAAGTATATGATCCACGATCTAATGCGGTTAAAAAACTGTCTCTTTACTTTTCTGTCAAAGTATATGATCAACGATCTAATGCGATTATAAAAACTGTCTCTTTACTTTTCTGTCAAAGTATATGATCAACGATCTAATGCGATTATAAAAACTTTCTCTTTACTTTTCTGTCAAAGTATATGATCAACGATCTAATGCGATTATAAAAACTGTCTCTTTACTTTTCTGTCAAAGTATATGATCCACGATCTAATGCAATTAAAAAAACTGTTTCTATAGAATCGATGTTTCATAGATGTAATCGTGTTCGGTTAAAGAGCACCGAAAATACCTTTTTGTGAAGTTAAGTGGTGTATAAAACTGGCTAAAATTTCTAGTTTAGTATAAGATAAAAGCTTTATTTATGCTTGTTTCCCTCAGAAAATTACAGACAATTTTGTTCGTGAATATGAGTTCCTTCTATAATTGGTCTTAGTTACCCAAATTTGGCTTACTGTTATGCACCGTATTAGTTCCTCTCAGAATGAGAGGGTTTAATAGTCCACGACGCTCAATGTGGATTTACAGACATTACACACGCCGACGATCCGTCACCTGCGACACGTGATATTTAACTAACTATGCGTAACTGGTGCATGGAGACTGTAGGTCCGAATTCGATCTGGGGCAAGAAATTAAATATATCACGTGTCTCAAACGATGAAGGAAAACCATAGTGAAAATTTGAGAATTGTCTTAATTCTCTACCTGTGTGAAATCTGTTAATCCACATGGATGGGCTAGCATGGTGCACTAAGGCCTTTCCCCTCTTATTCTAAGAGGAGACTCGTGTTAAACATTGAGCCGATTATGGTTTGTTAGTGATGAACTAACACAACCCACGACATAAATCTCGTGATGAAAATAAACAGTAGACTGATGGCGGCTGATACAGAAAAATAGCTCTCTTTCGTCCTACAGCCTATATAGCCCCTATTTCACCCCCTTCTTTTTTATTTTAGGGTCAAAAAGTATCCTATGTTTTACTCCAAGGTCCCATTTCCCACTATAGCAATATTCATCTTGATTGGTTCAGCCTTGAAGGTAACAGACAGACAGACTTACTTTCACATTTATAATATACTCAGAGGCACATCAAAGTGGGCGGATAATTGTGCCTCTGAGTATATTAGTATATATAGTCCATTTACTTAAAACATGAACGATTGTTATTAAAAAACCTTCAACCCCTTTTAAACCCATAAGGGGTAGAATTTTAAAAATCACTAATGACATATTTTTTTGTAGTACACATACCAATTTTTATAAATATAACTAGAAAAATGAAGGACTTTCTATAGAGACTTTCAAACCCAGTTTGACCCCCTATTGATTTAATTTTCGCGACAATAAATATTTCTATAACCTTCTTTGTATTCGGGTATCAAATAGCGCCAAGTTTTATTTGAATTAATTTAGTAGTTTTAACATGATGCCCAGGCAAAAGAAAACACGGTCAAAAAAGAAGACAGACAAAAAATATTTTTGTCTTCATCAGTATCAATTATAAAAACCTCAACCAAAAATCTTTTAAAACATTTTCAATGTACAGAAATTGACCTGTTAACAGTTTTATTATGAGTTTAGATACCTCCTGCACATTTAGAACATGAGGGCGAAGTCAGAATTACAAAACAAATAACTAAAATTAAGCTTATGCTTTGTTAATTGCAAATGACCTCTAGAATCAACTCTACATATAATTAATATGCCATGTATAAATGATTGTCTAGACTCTAGAGATTATGTTTAAAGTGTTATGACTTATTGAGTCATTTAAGTAGTTTCGACAGGACAGAGTTTAGTCAGTAAGAAATTATGAAATTAATAAAAACATTACCTTATGTACCCAAAGCCAGTTAATCACTGTGGAGTGCTCTTCACCTGTAAAATAAGAAGAAACAATCCTATAATATATGAAAATTAAAATCATTTTTAAACTGTTACAATTAACATTGTATTTGTTGGATAGTTTAGATTTATATATACTCAGAGGCACGATTATCCGCCCACTTCAATATACTCGCGTCATATTAAAGTGGGCGGATAGTTGCGCCTCTGAGTATATAATGACATATGACGATGCAACTAATTTAAATTTAATAAATTTTTTTATTTATTATTCTACAAAATACATAATGAAATTCAGCCTAACCACAATGCAACACAAACTACAGTTGGTTTTACTGTGCTTTGGCTGTTATAATTACATAAACAATATAAAAAGTAGTAGAGCATCATCAAAATGTGACAAAAACAGGAAAAAATATTCCTTTAGAGCTTTGTTGTATAAGCTGTGTTGGATCTACAGAAAGGTTCAAGTTACACACTATTTAGCTGAAAGATACGAAAGATAAGTATATTCTTAAATGGTAATGCCTAATCTGTAAGCATTGTTGCATGAGTTCTTTTTGAAGTAATATTAGAATTACAGATTACAGCCATATTAAATTATTTTATTT
The DNA here is from genome assembly GCF_947172395.1 of Bicyclus anynana. Classification (NCBI taxonomy): domain Eukaryota; kingdom Metazoa; phylum Arthropoda; class Insecta; order Lepidoptera; family Nymphalidae; genus Bicyclus; species Bicyclus anynana. The sequence goes on along the minus strand of NC_069084.1, from coordinate 16,597,067 downwards.
TTATTTCTTAGGGATAGTTAACATTTACATATTATCTCTTAAATCTAAAATAAATGTAAAAATAGTTTAAACATGTAAACAACGATACTATCCACGAATACACATACGAAAATAATGGCGTCACAAAATACACAAACATAAATCAATTAAAAAAAACATACTAACATAAATCTATTAAAAAAATTGAGAGAATTTTTTTTTTTTATTCTTTACAAGTTAGCCCTTGACTACAATCTCACCTGATGGTAAGTGATGATGCTGTCTAAGATGGAAGCGGTCTAACTTGTCAAGGAGGAGGATGAAAAACCACACCCCTTTCGGTTTCTACACGGCATCATACCGTAACGCTAAATCACTTGGCGGTACGTCTTTGCCGGTAGGGTGGTAACTAAGTAATAAAATAACTAAATGGAAAAAATAAATAAACATTTAATAATAAGAATTAAGACTATTACTACTCAGGTAACGAATATTTAATTTTTTAGAGAATGTTTGAGATGGAATTTTTTTATTGGGGTTCGGGCAAGGCAAATAAGTCCACATCGTCAAATAGCATGTTGTATGAGTCCACAAGTCGACGCACAGGCGCACGCTTTCCTGCATTGGTTTTACAGATATTGACAGCAAATAAATTATAAGCACGCACTTGACGTTGACCTGCGTACTTCAAAACATTAATTGATAACTTACATACTAAGTCAGAACAATCGTATTTATTGTTGATGAGTCCATGCAATACCATTGCTTGAAGCAACTTGTGTCTAGATTCAAGAGTTAGAAGATTGTATTTAGTTAGTAGCTCAGCGTAAGGGTGATTTTCATTATTTTTATTGATAATAATTGATTCTCAATTATTATCAGTTGTTTTTGATTTCCTCAAAGATAGTTGGCATTTCCAGATATTGGTGGATTTCATCGTTGCGAGTAAACCAAGGGGCATCAGTAATAGTCCTTAATATATTATTTTGGATCCGTTGGATACGCATTGCGTTGGATTTACTGCAGGTGCCCCACAGCTGAATCCCGTAAAGCCAGATAGGTTTCAAGACTGCACAGTAAATGAGCAATTTGTTGTTAAGTCTCAGTGTAGACTGTCTGCCAAGTAACCAGAGCAGATTTCTAAACCTTGTGTTGAGTTCTTTTCAACTGTAGAAAACATAAAGAAAGGCTGACCCGACATCCCAATCGCCTCGCTAACTCACTGGTGGTAGCGCCGCGAATCAAGCGCCTGAAGCGAGCTGACGTGCTCAATGAGTAGTTGATGGCAGAGCTCTGGCTCTCCTGTCAGAAACCGTCCCTTAGTCACAGAACTCACCTGCTTATAGTTTAACGACTGATCGCAGATATCAAGAAAAGAAAAAAAAAAAAAAAAATTATTATCAAAAATTTTCAAGATATCCACCACTGATATGTGGGAAACTTCACTAACAATCAAAAGTACCAGAAAATATTTAAATTTGTAGATTTTTCATGTAGCTTAATTTTGACTTACCAATCACCTTGAGCTGCCCTGACATTTTTTTTCACTTTCCTGACTTTAAAATAATTTAATGTAATAAAAAATAACTTACATATACATCCTACAATACGCGCATCAAAGCATGAGGGCACCAGTGTGGGATTGTTGCGGGTGCCATCTGCTTTCTTCAACACTTTCATGTTGAAGGGGTCATCATTTCCAGACTCTAGTGCCATTAACTCTCTCCTTTCTAGACCTGTAGCGTGCTCCAGGGGATCCGGCATCACTGGAAACAAACAGTTTACATTAATATTCTCATACTTTTATAGTGACGAATCATTTTGAAAGTGTCTGAAAAAATTGTAAAATTAAAAAGTCAGAAGTAAAACATATAACTAACTTATAGTATATACAGTATACATATTTTAGAGTGATCTCACACAAATTCAATTATGAGATTTTGATTTTGATTGAGATTTTTTCCTCATCCCAAAAGTGCCCAATGTCACTTCAAAAATAAATGAAACAATTTTGTTTTAAAAATATTCATAAATATCAGTAGCAAGGGTTGGAATTTTGCAATAGGTAACTTGAACTTGTGTTTATAGTCATGTGTTTTTGGCTGAGTTTTTATGTCCGTAAAACTCAAATCACAGAATAACAAATATAGAAATCTAGATATATTTATGAAGGAGGTTAATGAGATTAGTACCATATTACTTATGTCTCCAACACAGGGCAGACTTAGTTAAATTTTAAATAATTACTTTTACACTCATAGACAACAGGGAGTAATGGGGGAGGGGAGAATATGGAGATATCTGTTGGCCCACTTTATATTGCATATTGGAAATATATCTGTTTTTATACATTTAATTTAGATGTTATGTCGAGTTTATAACGAATTATCTCAAACCAATGGCAGCATTGACTTGTTCCGGCAAAGTTTAAAAAAAATTTAAGGCTTCATCGTCAAACCTGCAATCGGCCAGTGATTATGTAGGTATTAATAACTTAGTTATTCATTTATTAGTTTCTAAGCTTTGTTTTTAACATTTTAGAATATCTTGAATATGTGAACTGTTTATAGTTGGAGCACAATACTTAATTTGTTAATTATTATATGTTTTTCTTATCAAGCTGTAAATACCTGTAAGTGGCTGGACACATTGTCCACAATCATTGTCTACTTTTGTATGTATGTTGATCATTGTACTAGCTGTAGGTGTATCAAATAAATAAAATAAAATGTTGATTTGATATGGGGATAGAAGGGGACAGATTCCCTCCGCCCCTCACCTGGGATCTAGAAGCCATTACTCAAGGAAAAAATAACAAACGGTAGTTGTGGGTACTTTTTCCATCATAACCTTGAACATTTTTCATCATCATTATAAAGTAAGCTAAGTTAATATAATCATAAAAATGAAAATGTTAATATAACCATTGGAATAATTATGTAAACTATAGCTGAACTATAGACAACATCGACGTTTTACTTATCAGAAGGAATTTGTACTAGATAAGATATAACCTACAATACAAAAAGTATCCTTTCTATTGCGGCTCTCTAAGCATATACTTGATATTATACTAAGAGTTTTAATCATAAGGTTGTTTTGTCATGACTTGAATTTTAAAAAATGCGATTTTTGTATCTAAACTCGTGTAGGTCTACGATTTATTAAAGAATCAATAAAATGTGCGATACATATCACACACATTCTGCAGTTAAATCATATAACTATTTTTTACGGCTATAATCGCACGGGTCCTTAAAATGATAATAACGAAACCTATTTTAAAAAAGGTTTGAAAATATAATGGTATTGTTTTTATGGAAATTATGGGGATATTTTTGACATTACGTAACTTTACAATGACAGCTGAAGCAAGGTGTTTTTTACTTATGTTTTTACTGTCGTCCTTACTTTTGTCTGCAAATCCTCGTCGAGCGGTGGATAGAATAACACTTCGAAGGGCATTTACGCGTACAATTTGTCTACACAAGGAAGCCATTCTCACTTAATTTTTCACTAGACCGCTTCTCACGATAGCAAGTGGATTTTCAGTTTTTCGTAGGGTTGCCAAGTGCAAAATATCGAAATTCGAAAAGTACTGTATTGCCTTGCTCGCTCAAAGAATATATTATCTTTGACTATTTAGACTACTATTGGCACAGAATATATGCTATCGGTTTCAATTACCGGTTTTTTTTTCTCGGTTATTAAAAAACATTATCAATGAAATGAAACTCATGAAAAGACTTTACCAAGAATAATGTAGTTATTCTACATTGTTCTTTTTATGAGCTCCCTAGACGCGGCGCTAATGTCTAAAATAGTTTGGATTACTTATTGATTATTTTAGTCGAGTACGAATGATTTTTGGGCGGTAAATCCAAAAATTACTAAAATACTAAATGAATGGCGCTCATTGTCGTTTGGCAATAGCGGTCTTATTGACAATAAAAAATCTAATTTCTCCCCAATTATTATAATTAATAACTCATGACTGTGCTGAACGACAATAGGAAAACGGACAGGGAACGAATCAATCTCTTTCTTTTTCGATATTGAGATTGTCCACTTAATAGTGGAGCTATTGAGGATTAAAGTCATATTTAAAAAAAAGTGAAATAATACAATATTAAATAATATATCTTTAAAATTTTATTAGACCTTTAGACATTTTTGGTAAATGAAATAGGAAGTTCAATAGATTCCTTATCTATTGAATTTCCTATTCTCTTCGATATTATACAAATGACGAAAGATAATTGTTTAATTTTTACAATATTAATTAGCGTAGTCATTTCTAGTTGATCGTGATTTTGTAAAGATTTTATTTTTGAGCATAATAGCCCACACTTGGTCATAGGATATCGTGCCATGTTAAATTGATGGTAAGATTATTTGACAGTGTTATAATTTATGAGAAAGCTACCAAAATGTAGTAGTGCATTATATTATTAAGATGAGCAAAAATGTTATTAGCTATCTTACATATTTATTGTTAAGTAATGTAGGTATGTGTATCTTACACGGATTTTATGTTTTAGCCCAATAATGCCGTCCAGATATTAACTACTTTACTGCAAAGATTTTTTACTATTAATTAATATGTTATGTGTCTACAAAATCACCAAAAAATCAATCCGAATTTAGCTACTCCACTGACCATACACATGTACAATTTTGTCTTTACTTACATTATATATTTATGTATATTTAGTTTTTACACTTCCTGAACACACAACTCGACATTGTAGACAATAGTTTAGGTATTATCTGTTTAACTAGCAATGCGACTAAATGAAATTAACACAATCAGCCACTTTTGTCTGCCTTCGTTTCGAATTGCTATAGACATATCTATAGCATAAAATCTTTGATTTATTAACACCTTCAGCGAGTTTGTAATAACTATTTTGAATAAAAAGTGGTGTCTACGGTGCTCAACCACATTACTTTAATTAGTGATTCAAGAACACTGCAAAATGCAAATAGGTAAGTACGCGTAGTTATCGCATATTTTGTAAGGTGCTTCGCAATAGTAGGTAACAACCTTAAAGTAACTTAACTTTATAAAAGAGTTATTTTTTTTTTAAATAAAAATATCACTAACTGTAACTAAAATAAAGGCTTATGTCTATAATTTGTTACAATTTTCTTCGTTAACGTCTTGCCGTTATAAGCAACTGTAGTCAGGAGCTAAAACGAAAATGGAAAACAACACAATTATTTATTTTATAGATTGTAAGATTACATAAGCAAATTTTTCTACTTTGAAAAGAAAACATTAGTTCTCTATTGATCTCGGTTTTTTTTATATAATAAATGTACCTTTCAGGTATAATTTTTTATAGCTAAATAATAAGTTCATCATTATCTATTTAGCATCTCGCTACAACCCTTAGATATAAAGCGGCGGCCCTTTAGATGAAGCCGCGGGACATAGCTATTGAGATTTTATATTAATTATTTTACTGCGAATTGACTTTAGAGAAGTAGCTAAATATACTTACTAGCAGTATGAATACAAATTTTTGGTGTGTTTTATTTATCTTATTAACGCACAAGATAAATGATGATATAACTGTTGAAGAAAATCAATTTCGTGTTCGACCACTTCTTTGAACAAAACAGCCTTTGAATGAATTAAGTCTGACATCAATTTCACCCTCTTCTAGCTGAAAATAAACAATCATTAATTTATTAGGGACCAGTGACTATATTTGCAGTTGTAATATTATGTGTCATATCTTCTTATCTAACGATTAAATGAAATAGCAAAGACGGCATGCTTTGCTTTTGCTAAATAATTAATTTTTCAACTCAACTCAACTCTCTCATTTTATCTTAAACATTTTACCGGATCCGAAGAATATATTTCTCTGTAACACGATGGTGATACACATTCTCGAACACATCGCGTTCTTGTTAAACCACTCATTTGATTACAGGCGCTGCTCTGCTCACATGCGGTTTCAAATTCATGAAAAGTCATTTCCTGTAAATTAACCCACCGACTAATAAGTACAGTAAGTTATGTTCATTTGTCATGTAAGTACATTGAATGACAGGTAGGCAGTTAACGTAAGTAATTAAAAACAATAAATATAATCATAATAATTATATTTTTTTTTATTGAGATAGAGTACAATAAGGAACTTAAACTAACTTATCGTAATGACTATACAAATCATGCCCACGTGGGAATGGTAGCAAGAATACTGGATGCATTTCCGCGTTGGGCAGCTATAATGACGCTAAATAGACTAGTATTCTTTCAGACCCAAGTAACTTTTCAATTATATTTTATGAGTTAAACATAAAAGTGTACGTACATTTTTAGGGGTATCCTTGTACTGATATTCTTTAAAAGTAAAAGTTATACCAGTTTTATCACATAAACAACTGTCGAAGATTTTTAAAACTAACAACCAGACTAATAGTGATGCTATTCGAAACATGTTTTAAAATTTATATCTGTAGCTTCATCAAATTTTAATAGTGCGTTATAATGTTCGTGTTAGTTATAGAATTCAAAAATCAATAGTGATAACCACATGTTGCTAAAGCGATACGCTACTGCGCATGTTCCATTTTCAAAGCTATTAGGACGTTCACAAGATATTGAAGAGATTTGACTTTTCGAGTTGAATAATATCAATCGATAACGATCAAGTCGCATTCAGTTTAATTACGAATAAAGGGTTCATCAAAAATCAACAATATAATGTAATCCAGTAGAATCCATGTTTTTAAAGAAACAGATTTTACACATTTACCGATTTATTTATTATTTTATTTCATAGAAATCGGTAGAAATTTAGTATACATCCCTAGATCTAGTCGCAAAAAAAAAAGATTTCAACTGTCAGTGTCAAAATGTGTCAAATTAAAAGCTCAAAAGTTGACGTTTGTTTTGTGCTCAAAAGTGTTTTGTGAAACTGTGGATACTGCATCAAGATAAAATTGTGCGAAATCTTTTTTATTTTCAGTGATTATTTGTTGTTACGTTGTGTACTTTTCGGGTTTTCGTAATTTTCTTTTTGATATTTGTGCTTACATAGTGCCGTGTCGTTTATCAAAACAATATAACTTGGATTATTAAACACAGTGCAATAAAGGAGTTCACAATTCAACGAAATACGTAAGTAACATTTACTTACCTTTCTATTAAGTAAAATAACTAATATTAAACTATCGACAATCATTAGGTACTATTAGAAATAAAAGATAGCAACTAATTTAGGTACTAGATTATTGGCATTACCTGATAAGAATCTATTTAAATTTATGTAATGAATGATGATTAAAATATAGTCATTAATTGCTTATTTTATTTCTTATAGATTTGAATTTTCTTTTAGAATCAAACACTATTACATTCCCAAGTATTAACTTCTTTTTGATAGTCTATAAAAAAATATAATTATATTTTAATATTTGTTTATCATAACTTTATTATATTGTAATAGTGTATCACCTATGAATGCAATAAGTTTGTAACCTTTATTAAACATGTTTTTATTATAAGTGAGTTAGTACCTATGAAAATATTTTATTTCTCTTTGATGATTATTGCAAAATACCTGATAAACATCATGTCAGTCATGATAATCATCCTTTGTTAATTTACTTTTACAAGTTTACAAAGACTTTAAAAAGTATTAACAACTGAGTGTTGACCCTTATACTTATGCTTTAGTGCATTCTTAGTGCAGATGTACTTACTGTATCACATTTATTGAGAAATGAGCCTTAAGACAAAGGAATTATGTTCACTTTACATTGGCAATCTTGTTTTGTGTTACTCATGTACTCAGATGTAACATTTGCTTTGCAAATATAAACTTTAACACTACCACGTTAAAGCTTTTGTTAAATTGGTTGTTAGGTAAAAGGTGATTTCGTAATGCTGCAGTTTTTTCCTTAAATCTGTTTACTAAGGATGTTGATTGCTTTTTTTTCATAACAATTTAGATGTAATGGTTCCTTCAAAAAACCCATAATAACAAATGCAGTAATTATTTGCATATCATGACATACTTATACACCTATAATAGCCTTTATGATGCTTTCAATAACAGACTATACAAATACTTTAATGAGTATTTTAATAAAGACCAATTATTTTAGGCAGGGTTTTAAAAACCTATTAAATTGTAGGCCAGCAAAAAAATTGTCAAACACATAACAAAGTTAAGCTGATTCCTATATTTTATTATTTATTCTTTACAAGTTAGCCCTTGACTACAATCTCACCTGATGGTAAGTGATGATGCAGTCTAAGATGGCTAACTTCACACTCCTTTTTGGTTTCTACACGACATTGTACCGGAACGCTATATTGCTTGGCGGTACGTCTTTGCCTGTAGGGTGGTAACTAGCCACAGCCAAAGCCTCCGACCAGCCAGACCTGGACCAATTAAGAAAATCTCAATCTGCCCTGCTGGGGATCGAACCCAGGACCTCCATTTTGTAAATCCACCGTGATACCACTGCTCCATAGAGGCGGTCAAAATATAATATCATCAATCATATTGATGAAAGTTTAACTGTGTTCTCTGTGTAATAACTAAAATGCCTCATAAGCGCTTTCACTAACAATTAAAAAACTATAATATCTAGTCTAACTTTGATGAGGGTTTTTATCAATACAGCTAAGTATAAAATAATAAAAATGAATGACTCACAATACTGTATGACTCATGCTGTACATTCTGTAAACAATAAGTAAGTTTAGTATGTTTTACAAACTATAGAGGCCTCAGTAGTTCCACTTTTGCTTCACACATTAATTTTTTTTTATAACTACTAGTGGACGCCCGCGACTTCGTTCACGTGAAATTGTATTTTTTACAAATCAAGCGGGAACCTTGGACTTTTCTGGGATAAAAGTATCCTATGTTCTGCTCTAAAAAGCAATTTATCTCTATACCAAATTTCAACCAAATTTCATCTAAATTAGTTAAGTGGTATGACAATGAAACGGTAACAGACAGACTTACTTTCGCATTTATATTATTAGTATAAGATATATTATACAGTGGTGTGACTTCATAGATGCTAAAATGCACTGCCTACCCTAAGGACTCAGTACAAACCTATGTTCGACCATAGATTACATGGTTGGATAACAAATTTCTAATTTTTACTTATAGCACATACCCTAAATAAAATATTCATGCCACTGGATGGAGCAAACCCTTTGCCCTATTCACTGATTTGATCTTTATTAACAAACTAAATTAAAATAAATTGAACTGGCAAAGACATAGCTCCAAGCAATTTAGTGTTCCAGTATTATATCTTCCAGAAACCGAAAGGGGTGTGGATTTTATCCTACTTCAACATGTCAGCCCACTTCTATCTTAGATTGCATCAACATTTACCGTCAAGAGAGATTGTAGTCAAGCGTCAACTTGTAGAATAAAAAAAACTTACCATCACATAGGCCGTCTGCTTGGTTCTGCAATTATTATTACTGTAATAAAAAATAAAAAAATTGGTTATTAAAATATTTTTGGCTTTATGCAGTAATAACAAATGAGCATTTTATTTTTTTTAAATTGTGTTTAATTACCTCCATTGCAAGTAAATATGCAACTTAACTGTGCTCTTGATAACCTCAAACATTAATTAGTTTAATTAATGTAACCTTCATAACCCTAGACATAGCGTTCATGCAAAATATGATGAAGCAAAATGCTTTCACAAGGTAACTATCTAATGCTTAGAATAGAAACTGTTGCTTATTTAAAACTAGCGGACGCCCGCGACTTCGTCCGCGTGAAAGTCGTTGTAAACTTTCAACTACCCCTATCCTACCCTACCCTAACCTACCTCTACCCTTCCCCTACCCTATCCCAACCCTACCCCTACCCTACCCTACCCCTACCCTACCCCTACCCTACCCTACCCCTGCCCTACACCTACCCTACACTACCCCTACCTTACCCCTACCCTACCCTACCCTACCCCTACCCTACTCATTAGGGCTGCACTTCTTTATTGTGATGAATAAAATAAATAAAGAATAATATAAGTGATGAGTGTTATAAACATAAGAGTAGACAAATATAATTAGAAAGCTCGGAACTGCTAAGCTATCTGGAGTTACACGTGTTATTGTGAGTCAACCATAAAAGATAGACATATATATGCTGTGGTGTTTTTATAGATCATTTTAAGGAGAACATTTCCGTCATATATTATTTCTATGTAGCTTTAACCATTAAGGCTGTATACGCGACGGAAGCTTAAAAAATTGAGTAACTTCTCCCGTTTTCTCAACATTTCTGTTCACTGCTCTGCTGCTATTGATCGTAGCGTAATGAAAAGTATACTATAACCTGCCCAGGAGTATGTAGAATAATTGTACCAAGTTTCGTTAAAATCCGTCCAGTAGTTTTTGTTTCTATTAAGAACATACAGACAGACAGACAGACAGACAGACAGACAGACAGACAAAAATTTTACTGATTGCATTTTTGGCATCAGTATCGATCACTAATCACCCCCTGATAGTTATTTTGGAAATATATTTCATGTACAGAATTGACCTCTCTACAGATTTATTATAAGTATAGATAAACACTGTCTAATACATAGGGTCTATGTAATTTAATGTAAATGGAAGATTACCTGATAACAATAGTTGTTTTAATATAACCATTACTTAACTATGATTAGGTATAGTACAGAATGATGCAAGTGCAATGATAATTTTGTACTATAGATTGGTTACGTCACTACAAAATCACCATAAAAAGTGATCGGAATAAAAGGCTACGAAATTGAGCGCACACATGCACAATTTTGTCTTTAATTACATTATTTATTTATGTATATATCCAGTGAGCTGAGTGAGTAATGTCAGCCACTAACGATCAAGGAAGCTCACATGCCTGCAGCGCTAACGGCTTGACAGCCGATAAAACTGATCGCGCAAATCGCGAGAGCTTACTTGTCAGTGGCTGACATAACAGCTCACTTGATAAGAGTGCGACCCAATATGCAGCTGTGAACAAGCCACCCCATGATGATGAAACTTAATACGATAACACAGCATCGCTGCTTAGTAGAAGATTTTTTTTTAATTCTAACAAGTTAGCCCTTGACTACATTACATATACCCTTGACTCTCACCTGATGTAAGTAATGATGCAATCTAAGATGGAAACGGGCTAATTTGTTAGGAGGAGGATAAAAATCCACACCCCTTTCGGTTTTTACATGACAGCGTACCGGAACGCTAAATCGCTTGGCGGTACGTCTTTGTGCCAGCTATAAATCTTTTTTTGACTAAATAATAATAATAATAATGAAACCAAAACTATACATATTTCGGTTTCTTATATTATGTCTAGTAGTTCATAGTGCCTGTTGCCGCCTCTAAGATTTTATATATTTGACAATAAAAAATCATTCTTAAAAATCTGCCCTCCATTTGAATCTAATTTCCACGTAGCTATTGCTGACAATCGATTTACAACCTTGCACGTTTCCCTGAACTAACGATTCGATACGATCCAATTCAATTGGTCTATTATTTATTACGATCGCCAACTTGCTTCGTTTGTATATTCTAATAAAATCAATATAATAATAAAAAAAATTGTAGTACCTTACTATTTTGTCTTAAAGTCTAAAATTAATGAAAATCTGTATATTCTACTTCCTACTAAAGTTATAAGTTTTAACTTTTGCGCAGTTGGTAGTGAAGTGATTCTCAATAATGATGTACAAGTTTCGATTCACAGCTCGGGTCAGCACCCGGGTTACTACCCTACTGGCAAAGACGCACCTTCAAGCGATTTTCATTTAGTACCCGGTACGGCGCCGCGTAGAAGCTTGTACCTTTTCGAAGTAAGACTATCGTTTTTTTTTATTCTTTACAAGTTAGCCCTTGACTACAGTCTCACCTGATGGTAAGTGATCGACTTACCATCTCACTCATTTTATTTATTTTTTTACATCAATTCAATGATCGATCGATCGTTGAATTGAATAAAAATAAAGACAGAATCCCATTATACATACAGCAGTCTACAGCCAGATAAAAATAATTTATATATTAACGTTGCCTAGCGTTGATTGTCTAATTTTTTCTCCAATGTAGCCTTAGCTTTATAAACAGAGCGCGCTCCGGTACACACGCACCGAATGCACTTGGAAGAAATGAATAGATCGCCACGAACTCGTGCGGGGATGAGACTAAGTGACGATCAACGAATTTAAAGTATTTAATACAAAATGCAAAGTCAAAGTCAAATTTTTGTAACAAGTATAGTTACATTTTAAGAAATCTTAATAACAAGACAAAAGAAATGGGTTATTTCGCCCCAAAGCATAAGACCCTGTATTATAATTATACAGAGTAGGTTAAGAAATGTTACGCTGTGTGAGACACATATTCTTTTTTACACAAGGGCAAACTCTATATTTTTTTCTCGAACGTAAGAACACTAAAGTACAGCATATAGTATAGACTCTATACTATATGCTGTACTTTAGTGTTCTTAAGTCGAGAGATGCGTATACTCTATACTATAGAGTATACGCATCTCTCGACTTACAAAATATAGTCTATCGTCTCTTATACTGAAATGCTGATTGTTAGCGGGTACACCCTAACAACTTTCCATACAATATTTTATTACTATTTAATAATGAAAGCTTAACAAATAATCAATAAACATTAATTAATCGAACTGATTTTTACGTTATAATATTATTTAGGGTAATAAATAATAATCATTGACGTTTTTGACCAAACGGTCTTCTACTTTTACAAACGCCTACCGTTCGATATAATGCGGCATTATTGCCTCCTTTTCTACAGTGGCGTTTTGCTGCAATGCGATGAAAATTAAAAACATAACCTCTCAAACGAATTGTAACTTTAACTCACTGTAAATAGAAGTCAAAATTGTTTGTATCACGTCGCGTTTAATGCACTTTCGTCAGTCCATTGCAGTTCAAGGCTGACTTGCTATTATAAAGGCAGTATAATTGTATACCCTTATATCTATTTGGTATAGATAAAAGGAAGTCGGGTTAGTTACACCATTTGTAACTACAGATCGACTGAACGGATCTTGATGTTATTACGAGCACACGTGATATTATATCCGATTGCAGCGTTATGAACTGAAAATGGAAAATCAAGAATTACAATATCTATATAAAATTCCAATTAAATACTTTATGGTGCTACAGACGGGGACAAACATTAGTAGAGTAGTTTTGATAGATAGATAATTTCTTGCCCGTAGGTAAAATAGTATTGTTTTCAGTTCTGTTCAGGTACTAGTTAATAGTTTGAAGATTATATAGCCCATTTCACTATCACAATCGTCACGTTCTTAATGACACCTCATTTGTCAAAATCTGTCTAGCCGTAGGGAATGGACATATATACAATTATACACACATACACAAATGCGAAACGCATATACATACATACATACGTTTGAAACACACATACACACATACTCTCGAAAAACATAACCCTCCTCCTCTTACACAGTCGGGTAATAAACATCAAATCAACTGAGAAATGTCATCTACTTACTCATATCTACGACGGGTTTTCAATAAGCACCGTATATCAACACTAACATACATCAAAGTTGGTGAATTAGCCTGCAGATTTATAGTTCATAGTAATTAATTATTATCCTAATATTGTCAAGATCTAGGTGGTTAAAACCGTGGATCACAACTAGTGTAGACGTACTAGCTTTAGATGTAACCACAGAAAAAATATGTATATAACTAATACCGGAATCCCACTAAAAAAAATGCACTCCGCCTTGCCAGATATGCACCGCATCTAAAAGTAATATTTAGCGCAAACTTTATAATCCCAAAGATAATATTATGTAGCATATGATAAAGCTTTTGACGTAAGCGTCTATTATTTACATGTTCACATGTTTTTTACATCTCACCTGTATTGCTAACATGCGACCAAGTGTAGAGAAATAGACAAAATGCGGCGGTGTCCCAGTTCCATCACTTTCGTCCTATCGAAATGAAAGAGATAGTGGTATTTTCGATTGCACCGCCATTGGTTGAAATTTGACTATTTGTTTTCACGAGATTATCTCGTTGGTCGCATGTTAGCACTACAAGTATTTAAATACTTTGGGACCGGTATCAGTCACTACAAACAGTCAAACGTGATGTTTCAAACATATTTAAAAAAAGTTTAAGGGCAATTTTTGTAGATACTTAATTGCATAATCTACAATTTTGTCTAAGTTATTTTCATCATAAAATAAGTCGTGTCGCTAAATAAGTCCAAAAAAACTCATTTTTCGCGACCTTTGACCTTGAATATTTTTTTGCACGCACAGAAATCTATAGGGATTTTTCACAGTTACATAAGTTCAGAGTGTGATAAGCAACTTAGTTCAAAAGTTGACCTCAGTTGAAAATCGAACTCTCTCTGTAGAAAAACCAAAGCTTTACCAACTGCTCCCATAGAGTCAGTAACTGGAGCACCGAGGCAATCAGCAATTAGTAGTAAACACGTGGCAGACCGTTTATTATTATTTCCGTTCCGCATCACAAAATGGCGGTACATCATGCGCGCAGTGCGTACTGAGTAGTGGTGAGATTATCCAGCCCAAATAAAAGTGAAACTCGCTTCACTCTTGTTTAGAACTCGCGCTCCACTGGGCTGGCTAATGGGCTATGCTACTTGGTTGTAATAACAAATACTTTGAGCTGTATATTTTTTAGTAGAGCTCCATTTGCTCTTTTTGACAACCTGGTCCAGCTTAGGAAAGCGCAGTGTTCAGGTGTGAATCCCTATTTTACACTCGTCGACGACCTTGCCGCCTATAACTCGTCTTATTTGAATTTGAACTTATATTGCTTATAGGTTGCCAAACTTTAAATTTCACTATCAACGAAGCTGCCATGGAAACGGATGATGTCATAGCGATGTAACTGAACAGAATGCAGGGCCTGTCTTTGGTTCGTAGGGAGTATCCAGGCAACTCGTAGTAAACGATTTGCTACCACGTTACTGACTCGCATAGCAAAAGTTTGGAATGCCCTTCCGACGTTTGTATTTCCTGCCGCCTACAATTTGAACATATTCAAGGCAAGACTGAATAGGCATCTTCTAGGCGAGGACACTGTAACTTATACCGCATTACTGCTCTCCATCAAGCGTAATTTTAGTCAAGCGCGAGCCTATCTATACTAATATTATGAAGCTGAATAATTTCTTTTGTTTGTTTGCTTGAAAGCACTAATCTCAGGAACTACTGGTCTGGTTTAAGTATTCTTACGAAAACGGGAACCATGCGGTTGAAAAAGCGCAGTATCAGCTAGTCTTTAATAAAAAGCCCTTGTTTAGAGACGGCTCAGGAGCGTTATGTTCCTAATATGTGCTTACGCTAGACTGCGATCATGGCTGACGATAAGCGAAGATGCAATGACGGTAAGTGTAGATGGTGAAATTATAGGTGCCAGGGTAAATAGCTATAGCTGAAAGAGTATTCCATATCTATACGCAGGGCGAATCAGGAACGAGGGACCAAAACGTTTTGTATGCGTCCAAGGAATATTTTGTTGTCATATGACTCTCAAAGTGGATGATGAGTTGACGAGTAATAGAAACGAATGGAAAAGATTGACATATTTTTCCGACCCCACTTAAGTGGGATAAGGGTAAGGAGATGATGATGACTCTCAATCATCTAAATCTTTCATGATTCCTCATCATGTAATGAAATCTGTCATCTCAATGGTTCACTCTGGTGTTTCATCTCACTAATAATTTAGATCCTGCACGGTCTTGCAATGTGGGAGATAATCTGAATCTATAGGGATATTTCTATAAGATATTATACTATGAAGAAGTTTTAATAACATCACCAAATTCCCCACTCAGAGCTAAGAATTTTTGGTTTGGAAACTCTCTTATGTCTTTGGTTAGTACCTACCTATAGATAATATAAATATAATTAATTGATTTAATCTGTTTTGTGATTCTGTTGACAACACTACTTTGCGGATAATTAACGCTAAAGAGGTCAAAGTGTAATGTATACTTCACCCATTGTTATTGTTGTTTTTGGAGAGCGCTGCGCAACTAGCCCGTTTATAGTCGTCATCAGAGATAACTAGTGGAAGCCCGCGACTTCTTTCGCGTTGAATTAGTTTTTAGGGTTCTGTACCCCAAAAGGAAATAAACTCAGAATACAGAAAACCACCAGAAGGAATGATAGCGCAAAGAAGTGAAGCCATTTAAACTACACATTTTACGATTACTCACTCTGTGTTTGTCGTGTTGTTTGACGTGCTATACAGGTGACAAATTTAATTAAATTAAGCCGTCTTGTGCTATTCCTTCGTGTAAAAATGCCGTTGGTAAAAAAAAGAAACTGAATAGGATCACATTTCACGTGTAAATAGCACAAATAAATATTCTTATGTTAAAATAATGAATAATTTTTACGTGAATTTAGTTGTCATAGAAACCGATGACTTCATTTCAAGTGTTGCCAATGTAATTGTTTTGATTTTCCCTACTTTTAATTTCAATTCAAGGATTTATTATTTATGTAAAATATTAATCAACTAAATAGGTAGGCATAGGTTCCGGCAATTAAGTTGAAATAAAATTGTGGTAATCAGCTCAGATAAAGAAAGTGTAAAATAATCTTAAAGCTTTAAAATTTTACAAATAACAATGGCGTGCTATATTATAATAAGTTCGTTCGTTCTTGTCTGTTTGTGTGTTTGTTTGCACATTTGTTTGTTTTCGTGTGCTTGTTTGGTCTTTTGTTTGTTTGTGTACCTACTTGTTTGCTTGTTTGTTTGAGCAAGAGGATTAAATAAAATATTTTTATCTTCAAAACACATTCTTAAAAGATATTAAACCAATTCAATGGCCTTATTTATACTTGAATTTTAAGAGACATAAAAATTAGAGAAATAAGACGAGATAATAATAACTGTGCACACGATTGAAATACATATTTATAATAATAATCTATACTTCTATACTAATATTATAAAGAGGTAAAGTTTGTAAGTTTGTAAGTTTGTCACATTTTTTAAATGGGGTAATCTTCGGAACTACTGGTCCGATTTTAAAAATTCTTTCACCAGTAGAATGCTACATTATCGGGGAGTGCTATAGGCTATATTTTATATTGGTATCATATATATTAGCCGAGTTATCACAGTTTTTGTCATACAGGTCGGGCTGAAAATCCTTTTAAACAGACTTATTCGCATGCGCTGCCTTAACTATTGTGTAAAATTGAAATTAATGTATAGAGACTTTATGTATCTTTAAAAGTTCTACAAAAAAGTCCGCGACACCATATATCTATCTTCTATATATTAGCAGATATAGTACCTTTTGTGTTTTAAAAAATATTAATTTTATATACTTAGGTTTACGTCATTATTTATACAACTAAACTTTAATCCTTATTAAAATAAACTCTTTAATAATCACAAGGATATTATGGAGATAAGATTTGCCCTTTACAGTATGTTAATTACTCAAATAATTTCGGAGATAATACAAAATTTCTAAAAGACGCAGAAATTCCGCTATATGACGCCCGGCGCTTTAATTTACGTAGTTCCCGTTCCCGTGTGAATATGGGGATCAAACATAGCCTATAACACTCGCAAATAACGTAGCTTTCTATTGGTAAAACAATTTTTCAAATCGGTCCAGTAGATCCAGAGATTACCTCCTACAACCACACGAACTTTACCCCTTTATATTATTAGCATAGAAGTCTCTATTTCTCTTGGTCATACCACCACCCTCGAAGGACTGGACCGATTTTGCTAAGGGTAGGAGTAAGATAGAGAAGTTACAGGGTAGTGTAGGGTACGGGTAGGGAAGCGTAGGGGTAGTGTAGAGGTAGGGTAGGTTTAGGGCCGGGTTTAGGGTAGTGGTAGGGTAGGGGTAGAGGTAGAGTAGGGGTAGGGTAGAGGTACGGGTAGGATAGGAAAGTGGTAGGGTAGGGGTAGGATAGGCGTGAGATAGGGATAGGGGTAGGATGGGGGTAGGGTGTAGGTAAGGTAGGGGTAGGGTAGGGGTAGGTTTGGGGTAGGGTAGGGGTAGGGTGGGGGTAGGGGTAGGGTAGGGGTAGGGTAGATGTAGGGGTTGGGTAGGGTAGGGTAGGGGTAGCAGTAAAGTTGACATCGAAATTTACGCGGACGAAGTCGCGGGCGTCCGCTAGTATAATATAATTATATGGAATATATAAAATTATTATTGTAAATATGTATTTCTTTAGTTTGTTATTTGATAAGTTTTATAATAACCGTCTTATTATATCTATTATTTATTTGTCCTTGTCTTAAATTTTTTAGAGTTCATTTTCTTGCTGACTCTTAGCAATCACTAGAAAACTGGTCCCACTGTTTTTATTATTTACCATACAAGTTAACATTTAATGTGATGAACTGTACACTTATTGTTTTCCTTTTAACATTATAAATTTTTACCACAAAATAGGGAAAAATTTAACAGCCTCATGTACTAGCAACATTACGCGGGTGAGAATTGCGACGAGTGCAGGCTGTTGTGTACAATTTTTGGACACACTGCGCACTATAGAATGACATCTAAACGTGGCTTCTGGTGGTTTTCTGTATTCTGAGGAAATAAAGGACCCTTATTAGAATACTTTGTTGTCTGTCTGTCTCTCAAGACCCTTTATCTTAGGAGCGCGTGGATGTGTCAGGCTCCATCAGGTTATCTGAATATCAGCGCCATGCATTATGCCTGTATTTAATGCACGGCGTGTTATGCTGAGCTTACACCCTTACAGACCTTAGAGCGTACACCCTTTATCTTTAAGGTTACAGACAAATGTGCTGTGTTTAGTGTGAGCTTGTCGGTAACACTTAAATATCAATAAATTTATTTTTTTTCTTTTCTTGAAGCTGTGACGAAAATCAAATGTCATCGTCGTACAAGACCTACTTCCAACATTGCATACGTTCGCGCGAGATTTTTTATTAACGGACGTTAAAAAAGCGTTCAAATATAGTATGAAGTTAAATGAAGATCTATTTCCAACACCGAAAATTGAAAATGCTTGAAAAAAAAGCGTTGAAATTTAAAAACGCTATCGTGTGAGCATATACTTGGGAATGCATTTGTTGTACTTGAACGCTTTTTTTAACGTTAAAAAAACTCTTGTGCGAATGAGGGTTATATGACTTTTTCCTCGTCAAACGCCTTCTTCGCATGTCACTCGTCCCCATGGCGACCATGTCACACAAATACAAGACCAACATAATAATAATAGAACTAATTCGCGCCATGTTTTGCCGTTTAAGGTTAACCTCAAGGCTGCAATTATAAAAACGAAAGGTCACACATCACGAAATATCGAAAACCTCTTGACGCACAAAGATGAATTTGGTAGGGAAGTATTTATTTTTATTCTTTACAAGTTATCCCTTGACTACAATCTCATTTGATAGTAAGTGATAATGCAATCTGAGATAGAAGCGGGCTAACTTGTTAGTTGAGTAGGATGTAAATCCACGCTCCTTTCGGTTTCTACACGACATCGTACCGGAACGCTAAATCCCTTGGCAGTACGTCTTTGTTAGTAGGGTGGTAACTAGCCACGGCCGAAGCTTCCCACTAGCCAAAACCGACTTCAAAAAAGGAGGAGGTTCTCAATTCGAGTCTAAGTTAGAGGACGTCCTCTAAGAATGGATTTTAGCCTGCGTCAGGGCCGGTTAATGTATTATGTACGAATATTATAGGGATATCATTATAGTTTTCTTGCAAAAAAGGAAACTTCCATCTAAATTCCGCATGCTAGTTGCTAAACGTAGGCGTCCACTTATCCGCATCGTACGTATCGGACGCATCACATCAAATGGATTTATTAATTTTATGGTGGATAAAATTCGTTCGATGTGGATCAGTGGACGCAATTGTATGACTTTCTGTACAAATTACTGTGAATAATACTAAAATCCTTTTGATGCGATGCGTCCGACGTATGGACGCCTACCATAAGTAACATGTCTTAAAAAGTTCAAGATTACAGTTTGAAGTTTAATAACAAAAACACAGTATGTAACAAACGGTATACGCTAACAAATACCATCAATAATATCGACGTAGTTATTCTGAGCTTTGACTTTTTGTTTAAAGAATAATTGTCATTACTTTTTAATATTACCGATATTCCCGTTCCTCTCCAATTATGGTAGGCGTCCACAGATCCCCATCATACGCATCGGACGCATAGCATCAAACGGATATTCTCTACAAGTTAGCCCTTGACTACAATCTGACCTGATGGTAAGTGATGATGCAGTCGAAGATGGAAGCGACTAACTTGTAAGGAGTAGGATGAAATCCACACTGCTTTCGGTTTCTACACGACATCGTACTGGAACGCTAAATCGCTTGGCGGTACGTCTTTGTCAGACCTCAATCGGCTCAGCCGGGGATCGAACCCAAGACCTCCGCCTTGTAAATTCACCGCGCACACCACTGCGCCACGGAGGCCGTCAGACAAGTGCGTCCACTGATCCGCATCAAACAGATTTTATCTACCGTAAAATTAAAAATCCGTTTGATGCGATGCGGCCGATACGTACGATGCGGATAAGTGAATACCTACGTTCAGACGGAATAAACTGTGTCAGAAGTGGGACACGATAATAGTCCAGCGGGCGGGGTACCCACGACCACTATTATAGGTGTTGACTTCCTTTACTGTTGAGGTATTAGTCATTAGCTTGTTCACGCGGCATGGAAATGTTTTTTACATTCCTCGTTACTTCCTCCGCTGGACGAAATCCAAATATCTCAGTGTTGTTACAATCAGTTTGTTGCTATGCGCTCTTTGCGATAAAAACACTGATAGCGAGTGACATTTCCCTCATTTCGTGTTTATTTTTGTGTCTAGTATCAGAGATTTCTACTTAAATGATAGCAACTTGGAGATCTCTGTCTCGGCGTTCTTAGGCATGTTATCATTATAATTTTTGGCACACAGTAGATTTAATTTAATAACGACCTAGCTCACCCCCGTTCATTTCGTTCCCGGACTTTTTATCTATGTGTTGTTCCAGAAGATTAAAATAATAAGAGTATGATCACGAAAAAAAAAATTTGTTCTATTAAAGGAGAGGCTCTATTTTGAAAATTAAAATTAGATCATGTTGCCATTTCTAAAAAAAGGATAATCCTTTATAAATGGGGTTTAAATCCATCACATATAATCTGTATCATTGAACTTTTTTGGGATAATAGATTCGCCGTGATTTTGAAAAAAAAAAAAAGGAATGACGGCGGGTCGTATATGCCAGCTTCCATACAAAAAAACTCAAACCGTTGTTGAGATTTTGAACAGTCGTTGAGAATACACTACAAAGTACAAACTGTGCTAGAGAGGTCGTCGTAGATGTTAGCCCTCATTCGCACGAGAGTTTTTTTAACGGACGTTAAAAAAGCGTTGCATTTTCAATTTTGGATGTTGGAAATAGACTTTCATTCAACTTTATATTATACTATACGTTACGCTTGCCCACGCTGGAGTTTAACGCGATTTTTTAACTTACGTGCGAATGAGGACTTGGGCCTAGAAGTCAGAAGAAAAATTGCATTAATAATCATCAAATAATCATATCTAGCCGGAAACATTGTATGGTATGTAGTCTGTACATCATTTTTGACCTCAAAGTCCTAATCGGTCAACACCACCGATGTGTATCAGATAAACCCGACAAAACCGTGGCAAACCTCGAGTGCTAATCCGATTATATTTCTGTTCGCAAATCGCTGGCATGGTTGGCTTGGATTATAACTTTGCGTACAAAAAGACTTACGTCTTCACCTATCTAATCTTTGAATTCAGTGAAACATGACGGTAGGCGATAACATTTGAAATATTGGTTGGTTTACTTCAGATTCCAAACATTGTTGCCAAAAAATACGCTATCTCACGATATAGAAATAGATAATTTGTATTGGATGAAGGAATGGCGACGGATCATAAAGCTTGTTATCACACCATCCCTGTGGTGCTAACATCATCATCATCATCATTATCAACCCATATTCGGCTCACTGCTAAGTTCAAGTCTTCTCTCAGAATGAGAGGGGTTAGGCCAATAGTCCACCACGCTGGCCCAATGCGGATTGGCAGACTTCACACACGCAGAGAATTAAGAAAATTCTCTGATATGCAGGTTTCCTCACGATGTTTTTCCTTCACCGTTTAAGACACGTGATATTTGATTTAATAAAATGCACACAACTGAAAAGTTGGAGGTGCATGCCCTGGACCGGATTCGAACACAAACCCTCCGGAATCGGAGGCAGAGGTCATATCCACTGGGCTATCACGGCTCTCGGCGGCGCTAACATGCGATCGAAGATATCTCAAGAAGAGAAATAGACAAAATTCCAACAAATTGCAGCGTAGCGTCCCAACGTAATGAAAGATATAGCGATATTTCCAGTAGCGCAGTAAATGGTTGACTTTTATCTATTTCTTTACAAGACATTATCTCGTTGGTAACTTGCCGAGAGCAACGAAAAAGAGAAGAATGATAATTTTTGCGTTTGATTACAATCATGCATGGAATACAACGGTATTCCATGCATGCTCTACAAATGAGGTCTATGGTGGGACGCGCTTGCCTAGAAATGACTGTTCACTCTTGTCTAGAAGGTGTTTAAGTTGTAGGTTTATTTTTTCTTTCTTTGTCGTTACACTCTTGACAGAGTGGTCGTGGTCGTCATTTGGGTGTGCTGGCAAGCCTCACTATCCGTCGCCATACCTCCCGTATTGTGGCTCTCCTAGCACATTCGTGGAGCGAGCCATGGAGACCGGTGTTTACTTGGTCAGTCCACCATTGGTCCGTCATTGGTGACCTACCACGCGCTCTTGTGCCCTCCACCTTTCCTTGCACCACAAGTCTTAAGGTAGGTGTCAGGAAATGCAGAAGAGCATTCAACACTTAAGCAGTTCGGACAAGAAACGTTGAAGCGAAACGTTTGACATATATTAAATCAGAGGTATTTCAATTAAAATTCATATTTTGATAAAAAACGTTGAAAGTTACCGCTTTTCGATATCGATATATGGTACCTCTCTCTGTAGTCGTTCCTTCATTTCTGAAGATAGTGGTCGTGGTGGAAATGGTGGTGATAGAAATTAAAAATGAGTCATCCTATCCTCAGTTGATCAGCCCATGGTGTTTTTTATATAACAAGATCCTTAATTAGACTTCATATTTAAAAAAAAAAGGAATATTTGCCATATCTTTTATCTAGGAGTGGGTACGACAATAGACCAACGGGGTTAGGATTAAACCACCACTTCTTGGTGATGTGTCCAACCGCTCTTACCGTTTATACGGGGGTATACTTGGATTCCTGTGGCGGACTATTGGCCGGTGGGCATTCCCCTTTGCATGCTATTATACCTTGATGAAGTTTGTGCAAGGCACTGTATAATAAAAGGTACACTGTATAATAAAAGGTACACTGTATAATAAGGCCGGAGAGCCGTGATAGCCCAGTGGATATGACCTCTGCCTCCGATTCTGGAGGGTGTGGGTTCGAATCCGGTCCGGGGCATGCACCTCCAACTTTTCAGTTGTGTGCATTTTAAGAAATTAAATATTACGTGTCTCAATCGGTGAAGGAAAACATCGTGAGGAAACCTGCATACCAGAGAATTATCTTAATTCTCTGCGTGTGTGAAGTCTGCCAATCCGCATTGGGCCAGCGTGGTGGACTATTGGCCTAACCCCTCTCATTCTGAGAGGAGACTCGAGCTCAGCAGTGAGCCGAATATGGGTTGATGACGACGATAATAAGGCCAATAAGATAAAATGTTACATAAAACAATCTCAACAAGTACCATTTCTCTATTGCAAGTATGTCATAACCGCCATGAGACATTGCGTCACCACTTTCTACCGAACAAGCCAAATGGCAGCGCACCGATCTGTTGGCATCTGAATCTGAGATCAAATCAATTTGACACTCAAATACGACTGGCATGTATTGCAGGTGTAATATAACAATGTATCTAAGTATTATATTAATTATTATGTACTAACTAGCGGACGCCCGCGACTTGGTTCGCGTGGAATTTAGTTTTCACAAATTCCTCGGGAACCGTGGATTTTTCCGGGATATAAAGTAGTCTATGTGTTAATCCAGGCTATAATATATTTTAATACCAAATTTCAGTTAATTCGGCTCAGTAGTTGAGGTGTGTAAGAGTAACAAACATTCGTATATCAAAATCATCAGACTTGTGGTGCAAGGAAAGGTGGAGGGCACAAGAGCGCGTGGCAGGTCACCAATGCGCTGGGCTGACCAAGTAATAACATAAATTAAAAGTTTTGAAAAATACCCGAAGGTCATGAAATTATTAATCACACTCTCGGTTAAATCATCAATATTCTCTTTCAGTGCGCTCAAAGTTTCATTTGAGACCTCACTCAAGTATATTTTGCAGACATTCAGTTATTCTTCCCCACCTTTAACCCCCAGAACTTTTAAACTGAACTGGCTCAACCGATTTTCATCAAACATCTCTAAGAACACTCGCCCATAAGTCACCTTTCATACAAAAAAAAAATTGAAATCGTTTCATCCGTTCGGGAGCTATGGTGCCAGACACACGTCAAACTTATAACACCCCTGTTTATGCTTCGGGGGATAAAACCACTCCCCATGGCTCGCTCCACGTATGTGCTAGGAGAGCCACACTACGGGAGGAATGGCGACGGATTGCGTGGCTTGACACCATACCCAAATGACGACCACGGCCACTCTGTTGGTTCTGATTCGATTTCCGCCCTCCGAACGCCCACGAGAACAAAACAGGGAATAGGGATGATGACTGTTTTTTAAATTGTATATAAATTATGAGTATGCTAATAGTAAAGCAATTTTGTAAAAGTAACAGGATATCTGCGATCATTACTTTCGGAGCTACAGGGATTTAAAGGGTCAGATTTGCGGCGCTGCCGCGGATCCCTGAAAAACGCCTAATACAAAATGGGTACGATTTAATGACGTGGTAGGTACAAATGGTCGTTAGATTTGTATGTGCGTTCAAACAAAATTACTAATATCTTATGTGTGCGTTTGTGTTTATAGTTAATTTATTAAAAAATGTCACATTTAATGTAAGGAAGCTAAAACTGTATGAATATTCATCTAATTAAAAAGATTTTTTAATAGATTTTGAAATTTTACAATCTCATTTATTTTGCAAATATCCCGACAATCTTTGCTTTTTATGTATAAATTAGTTGACATTGACCTTATTTTCCAAAATATATCATAAAAATCAATATATTCAAACCTAGTCATCATTCCCATTGTAACTTGTTTGTACAAAAATTGTCCTAAACATATTGATAACCACGGGTATGATTTATTGTGTTATTTTGTTAATGAGAATGGAACTGATAAGATAATAGTATCATACTGTTATTCAAATAACTTTGTTTTTTTGTACACTCGACATGTAATAAATTCTATTTAATTCACATTACTTGTATTCAGTAATTGGAAGAACCTCGGTTTCACTTGCGTATTTAACATTCCCGGAGGAATGCAGGGATAGCCTGTTACACCGTGATAATGTCGCTCTCCATTAGTGAAATAATTTTGCAAATCAGTCCAGTAGTTTCAGAGCCTATTCAATATAGCAATAATATATAGCAATATCAAATAAACAAACAAATCTTTCCTCTTCATAATATTTTAGTTTTAGTTTAGGTATTAGTTGAAAATTTCCATGGAAAGTAAGAAATGTTTGTATTCCATGGAAAGTAAGAAAGTAAGAATGATTGATGAAATTTAGTTAGACTCCGATCTTGGCAGCCGTCCCGTGCGGTCGTCTGTCCTCGCCTATGCAGGTTTTCGATCCCACGGTGGAGGCCACCAATATTGGTTCTTCTTTTGAGAGGGTGCTAGTTTTTCTAGTACTGTCTTGACCACCGATTTCATTGTGCTGTGTTGTGTTGTGTTCTGCGTTGTTCTAGTGTAGTTAAGTGGTTCCGGTCCGTGAGTACACTAGAATAAGAGTAGGTACACCCACGTCACCTAAAGGCGTGGACCACTAGGGCCACACAGTAGGTACTCACCTCCCCGCCCCGGTGGGGAGGCCCTGTTAGTTCCGGGGTCCACTATGGACCCCAACTCCGTTCCGCCACCGTACTTGGAGGCCCTCTTCAAGGACCTCCGAGTTAAATTTCCAGGCTATCTGGAAAGTTTTATGTCTTCGCAACCGATTGCGTCTCAAACCGTGACTTTGACTCAAAGTCAACCCCAATCAGGTAGTCCCCTTCCGGGAAATGCCGCCGCGTCCCCCGCTATCCCCGCAACCCCCGCGCCACTCGTGACCCAGCGCCACGTGCTACCTGCTCAGGTAGTGCGCCCGCCGCTGGGCAGCCAATCCGCGGCCCGCGACCCACGTGTCTCGGCCTCGGGTCGCCCGGCAACACCGATTCCGGCTCCGTCCGTAGGGCCTAGCGCGCCTAACGCGCTCCCCGGGCCCTCAGCCCACCCAAAGGGCACTTTGCCACCCTCCCGCGAATCTATGACTCGCACTCCGACCAACACGGTCCATAGGCCTTCCGCCATGGACATTTGCGATATCCCAGAGTCGCAGGGCTCACCGGCTCCAGTTGACGATGGCTTCACCGTCGTCGTAAGTAATCGAAAACGGCGAAAGGCTACTAAAACCGACGCTCAGCCCACTACCACTAGCAAGGTCACTGTGACCGAGAGCCAAGCTCGGTCACAAACCTTATCCGATTCAGACTCCGAAAGTGAGGACTCTCCTATGGAGGAACCTCGCAAGGAGAAGATCCCCCCAATGTTTATTAGGGACAAGGACGCATGGGCAAACAAAATTGTCCCCATGCTAATAAAAAACAATATCCCTATTCCAAACGCCCAGCTTACCACCTTAGGTATTCGTGCGGAATGCGAGTCATCCGGTGACCATAGGCGTCTGACAGCTTTATTGAGGTCAAACTCAATAGGCTATCACACTTACGCTCTGAGCGATGAGCGAGTCCTCCGCGTAGTAGTCCGCGGTCTCCCCAAGGAGCTTGATACTGAGCTCATCAAAGCCGACCTGCTTAAACAGGATCTCCCCGTCCAGGAGGTACACCGAATGTACCGATCACGCTCAAAAGAGCCGCTAGACCTCTGTCTAGTGATCCTCGAGCTCTCTCCTGAGGGCAAGAGGATATACAACTTGAAGGCGATATGCCACCTCTCTGGCCTCTCCTTTGAGAAGCCCAACAACCGTGGCCGCATAGGTCAATGTCATAGATGCCAGACCTATGGACACTCTCAAAGGAATTGTTTTGCCCGTCCCAGGTGCGTTAAGTGCCTGGGAGATCACGGCACGATAGATTGTCCCCGCAAGGAACGGATCGCTGAAGTGCCCCCAAGCTGCGTGCTGTGCGGCGAAGCCGGCCATCCCGCGAACTATCGCGGATGCCGGAAGGCCCCACAGCCAGGCAAGCGAAGGGGCAGGGCAGCGGGCCGCAAACCGGCGGCACCCAAAAAGCCCGCTCACAGGTTTGTTGAAGCGCCGGTGCCTACCACCAACGCTTGGAACAAGCCATTGTACGGAGCGCCTAACGCTCCTAGTGCGGCACCGGCTTCTCCGGTCGCCAAACAGCCCCCGAGGGCCGCTCCTGCGGCCCAACCCCCTCTCTCGGCCCCTCAAGCCTCGTCCAAACCTTCATACGCGACTCACTCCTTCTCGGATGTATTCCGTATGGAAGAATACGATCTCTTCATTGAGAAATATAAAGTAGACCCCCTAAGGGCAATAGGCGAGCACAGTATCATGCTCCGCGCGATCGAAAACTATAAAAATTTTCTAAATGGCTCACAACGGTAGATTAAAACCACATTCCCTGACTGTCGGCTTCTTCAATGCAGACGGGCTCACCGATAAATTACTCGAGGTCCGCGAATGGATAAGCGACCACAAACCGGACATCTTTCTGGTGCAAGAGACCTTCTTGAAACCTAGCCTTCGCGATCCCAAAATAGGGAATTACCTAATGATTAGAAACGACCGGACCACCCAAAGGAAGGGAGGTACAGCTATATATCACAGAAGGGCTCTTCACTGCACTCCTCTTGATCCTCCCGAGCTTACTAACATGGAAGTCTCAGTATGTCAGGTCAGTATGACCGGCCATCCGCCGATCACACTGGTTTCAGTTTACCAACCCTGCGGTAAACGTCTCTTAGAGAGTGACATTCAGACACTCCTCTCCTTAAGTGACTCCGTCATTTTGGCCGGTGACTTTAACGCTAAACATACAAGTTGGCTCAACGCTTATAATAACACTAGCGGCAACACTCTAAGAAGACTGACTGACCGCGACGATGCTAATTTCATTTTGCTCACCCCCGACAAACCAACACGTTACCCGAGACTGACGGACACACGAAACCAAACTCCGAGCGTACTGGATCTGGCACTCGTAAAGAACATCACTCTTGAAGTGAGTCCTTTGGAGGTGTTCTCGGATCTGGCCTCGGACTCGGACCACAGACCAGTTATACTCCAGCTTGGCCCCCCGCCCTCCACGACCCCCCCGACCAAAACTATAATTAATTACGGGAGACTGTCTGAGCGTCTCAAGTCCTTGGCTTCACAGCACCTAGATCAAATTCCTGACGAGATAGAAACGTTAGGCGAAGCGCTCGCAGCTTCTTCGAACCTAAATGGCCATATTCGCGAAGCAATAAAAGATTGCACCAAGGAGGTCCCTGCCTTCAGCAAGGCCCCCTTGTCGTCGGACCTACGGGCCCTACTAACGGATAGAAACGCACAGCAAAGACGCTACGAATCTGAACCGACCCGACAAAACGCGAGTCTTCTTTGGACTCTCGGAAGACGGTGCAAGCGTCGCTTGCGCTGGCGTTATGACAGACAATGGGACGACCGACTGAGAGAGCTCGAGCCATCGCACGTAGCCTTCTACGACGTGGCAAGATATCTCAAAGCCGACCGCCTCGCAGCCACCCCACCTCTCAAACGCCCTGGCCTCCCACACGCGATCGAGGACATCGATAAGGCCGAATGCCTAGCCGACAGTCTGGAAGCCCAGTGCACTCCAAGCACTACGGCATTTGTAAAATCACACGCGAAAAAAGTGAAGTCCGAACTCACTTCTATCTTATCTCGCCCCCCGGACGGAGTCGAAATTACCCCTACGTCATGCGAGGAAGTCTCTGCGGTTATCAAGGGCTTGCGCAAAAAGAAGGCTCCGGGGCCTGATACGATTAGCAACAAAGCTCTAAAGCTTCTCCCGGTCCAGATAATCAACCTCCTGGTGAACATCTTCAATGTTCTCCTAGCTCACTGCGCCTTCCCAGACGCATGGAAAGAAGCCACGGTCATTGGCATCCACAAGCCGGGTAAACCCCGCGACCTCCCGACTAGCTACCGCCCAATTAGTCTTCTCAACACCATTGGCAAGGTGTATGAGATAATCATTTTGAATCGTCTCAAAGCCATTTGCGATGAAAAGCAACTTCTCATCAAACAACAGTTTGGATTTCGATGTAAACACTCATGTGTTCATCAAGTGCACCGCCTCACGGAGCACATTCTAACCGGTTTTAATACATTTCATAACCCCATCGCCACCGGGGCGCTCTTCTTTGACGTAGCTAAAGCGTTTGACCGCGTCTGGCACGAAGGCTTGATATTCAAACTAAACCGTTTCGGCGTACCAAACAAAATGGTACGCTTGCTACACAGCTTTCTGTCCAACCGCACCTTCAGGTACCGTATAGACGGCACTCTCTCTTCACCCAGACAGATTCGCGCAGGAGTCCCTCAGGGCTCCGTGCTCTCCCCGCTTTTATACTCGCTCTTCACAAGCGACATTCCCACCGACCACCCGGGCGTACACGTCGCCCAGTTTGCGGACGACACCGCACTGTACGCGACGGCAGTAAACCGGGTCCACATTAGAGCCCGCCTCCAGAAGGCGGTAAACATTATAGGTAAATGGTTCCGCCTTTGGCGTATAGAAGTCAACCCAGAGAAAAGCGCAGCCGTGCTTTTCACCGGCAAAGCGGTCTCCCGTCTCAAGTCCGGACTCAAAGAAGTCTCCCTTTACGGAGCACCCATCCCCTGGCAACGTACTGCCAAGTACCTAGGCGTTACCTTCGATAACCGCATGAGCTTCTCCATGCACGTTAACAAAGCGAGAAAAAAGGCCGCATACGTAATGCACCGCCTTTACGCTATGATAAATAAGAAAAGTAAATTGTCCCTCCGCTCAAAGCTAACGCTATATAAAACTACGATCCGTCCGATCTTAACCTACGCTAGTGTAGTCTTTGCCCACCGTCCAAAAGCGACCCTTAGGCCGCTTCAAACCCTACAGAATCGTTTTCTGCGTCAAATCACGGGCGCGCCGTGGTTTTTACGCAATAATGACCTCCATAGAGATCTAGAATTACCGACAATAGCTAAGTACATGAAACAGCTCTCTCAAAACTATTTTGACAGAGCTGCCATCCATCCCAACCAACTAGTGGTTGAGGCCTGCAATTACACTCCCAACCTAAACGCTAACTGCAAGCAGAGGCGTCCCAAGAACGTCCTTTACGATCCAGACGATGACATAACAACCGACAATGCTTCCCAGGTAACACAATCACAAGCTACACAGCGTCTTCGCCGGCGAAGACGAGGTCCCCGATATCTAACGTCACCCGGACGTGGGTTTTCTAACTCACGATCTTGGGGGCGTCCGGACTGATTCACTCAGGTCACGGTTACCTCCTCCAGAATGGCCTTCTAAGCCGAGGTCCGAGTCTCATAGGAGACGCCCTTAGAGAGCCGTTCCGTCCTCTATCTTTCTTTCAGCCTTCGGGTCACATCAGGCGATGCTTCTGCGCTCGCCCAACCCCCCCGGTGACGCCGTAGTGGTTCCGCAGGGAGCTATCGGCACCTACTCAGACGGAAAAAAAAAAAAAAAAGAATGCGAGCCTGTTGATTTTCTTTCTACAAACGCTAACGCTTCAAAAATTAAAAAATGTATGGGAGTGACATTCTTGATCGACAAGTCACATGAACGTGTTGATCGGATCAGTTAATCCCATACATTTTGTTAGTCTTCGAAGCGTTAGCGTTTGTAGAAAGAGAATCGACGTGCCACATGGCTAGAGGCCCAGGACTCGAACCCAGAACCAGAACGTTATCCGAAGCCTCATAGGCTAAGCTATAGAACAACAAGGTAGAACAACTTACTTATAGTATTCGAAAAACGAAGAACAAAGAGACTGTCTTGAATGTATGTGTCAGTTACAGTCGATTAACGAAACCGGATCGGTCAACAGTCGAAAAATCTCGTTTCATAATCGAAAGCCTATTTCCGATCAGCTGCTTGCCGCTTGCATTCAGAAGTCATCGTACTAAATGTAAAATGAACAAAGCCGTTGCCACCCAAACTGAATAAATACATACGTGGGTCCATAGACATAAAATAGGCAGACGGTGTCTCGCTGTATTTTTTTTATGGGCTAAGATCAGTATAGTATAGAAATATATACCCTCATCTATCATTTATTTGTGAAACGAAATAAATGACAATATTCACAGATGAGGATATTAAGTCGGATTTACATTTGTCTGACGTGACGTGAAGTGTCGCATCAGAATAGAATCGGTATCATACATTTTGTATGGCAACGTTTACACTTATGTGTTGTGACATGTCGTGATGTTTCTCGATGCGTCGCATACAAAATGTATGGAAACGAAACAGTAGGACACGTCAGACAAATATAAATCCGGCTTTATGCCGGATCTCGTATTATTAGAGTCCTTTAGTCCATCTCTTCTTCCGCTTCTGCCTTCGGGACCCATCAGGTTAGAGTCCTTTAGTCCATCTTTTCTTCTGCTTCTGCCTTCGGGAGCGGGACCCATCAGACGATCCTTCTGTGCTCGCCAAAACCCCCGGAAGATGCCGCTGAGGTCCCACTAAGGAGCCCAAGGCACGCAGAAAAAACACACAAATTACACAATCAGGAAAAAATCTCGCTGTCAAACAACTGAAGCACCATAATAGCGCCGACTGTCAATGAGTGAGTGGGAAGTGTGTTGTCAGGTATAGGAAATTAATGGCGGTCGGTCTGTCTTCATATGTGCAACTGTGTTACGTGTCGGTGCCGGCGCCTACGTATATGGGAATGGGGGCTCTTTAGTTCAGGCGACGGTGTCTGGACTTTTTATTAAGTCTATGCGTGAGTCGGTCTTTTTTGATATCAACTGTTGGATTAACGTTTATATTGGTTATGGCGTATGTTGACAGTCTATGCGAGAGTTTATACTCGTTCGGTCGTTAAACGTGTTTGGTTTTTGTTTGTTTTAGTTTTTTTTAATGTTTCGAAGAGTTCTATAAGTTTGAATAGGCTGTATGGTATCTGACCTTTGCCAATCTATAGGAAACAACAAATACTTGCTTTTTCTTCTTTACCCGTATAGTCAAGTTCTATAAACATGACTTGTTTGTTGTGATCTTTCTTTGATAATAAATATTGACAGCGCTTTATTGTATAATCAAAAAATGACTGCAAACAAAATAGATACATTAATAATGACGATAATTTATCAAAATAAATTAAATAGTGACGATAATAAAAAAAAAAAAATATTCTCTTACAGTGAAAACTTTTTACGGATTTATGTTTAAGCCATAATTATTTACTGTGTCGTGTACTTCATATATGCAAGAGAGCACTGCCTACTCACGATATTTATGGCCAGTGCTTACCTTTGTTACATACCTTGTGCACACCACTGGCTATATGTTATGCATATAATCATATAGTTTTCGCGTCGCACTGTTTTATCACACGTGTATACTTACTGTATATATAAAGTACGGATACAACAGTTGACGTCTGCCTTTTAACGATAACAAACGTACTTGGTAGGAAATACAGTTTCGCAACTTTAATTACTTTATCAATGCGAAAATAATGCTCTGGTGTTAATTGGACAAATGTATTTATAAATTACGATAGTTGAAAACAAAGTGTTGTGTTCGATAATCCAATAATTTCGAAAACAGCGCGCAAAATTCCATTAATTTGAATAAACAAAGTGTTTCAAATTCCAATACAAATTTAAAAAAAAATTGGTCCAACGTAAAAGCTGCAAAGCCAATAAGTTCGAAATTTTAATTTGTTTTTAAATTGTTCTTGATTGTGAAAAAAGGTGATTTTTTTTAAATACGCTATAGTGTTGGGAAATTATTCTTAGTGAATGAGCTTCGAATGTATTCATGTGAAATGTGAGTGAACCATCCGGTCGTGTGGAACACATAGTGGTCGGAGAATTTTGGCGAGATTCCTTTGTTGGCAACTACACCACTTTTCTGAGTCTGCAATTGGATTTACACGTCTGAAGAATGTCTTCGTGTGAGTATACACATAAGAACTTGTAAAAGTATTAAATAAAATAAAAAATAAAATAAAGAAAAGTAGTGGAAAACTATCACCAAATTTTTCAATACGTCTTAGTGCTTCATGCTTGAAAGCTTAACAAACAATCAAGCAAACTCATTCACATCATATTTAATAACTAGCTGACGCCGCGCGGTTTCACCCGCGTGGTTCCCGTTCCCGTGAGAACACGGGGATAATATAGTCTATAGCATTCCTCGATAAATGGGCTATCTAACACTGAAAGAATTTTTCAAATCAGACCAGTAGTTCCTGAGATTAACGCGTTCAACCAAACAAACAAATTCTTCAGCTTTATAATATTAGTATAGATATTAGTTAGAAATATAGTAGGTATGTTCATGAATTCTAGATTAATTACGATGTTTTTTTGTTCATTTTAAACAGTTCGTCGTCAAATTATCAATTTTGACGATGAGCTGTTCAAAATGAACAAACAAAATTGTATATACTTATACTGGCGAATGCCTGTGAGTTCGGTCCAAGAAACTTATGGATATTAATGGAAAACCATCAAATTTTGCAAATCGTCTTAGTGCTTTAATGCTTGATAGGGTAACAAACAACAAGCAAACTCACATTTATATTTATATCATTAGTTAGAAATATAATACGAGTATATGTTCATAAAATTTTGATTAATAACGATTATTGTTCATTTTAAATAGTTCATCGTCATATAAGTAAGTATACATTTTGACGAACAATGTAAGTACAAAACGTTGTGTCTTTGTGCGTAGCGAGCTATTGGGCACCTATTGAATATTTCATACAACATTCGTGAATAAATTGAATGGATCCACGATGACAATGCTTCTTGACAATCATTTATTCTACGATGGAAGTGTTTGACTGGTTAGTGGTTATTTTGGAATTTTCGCTCGGTTTCTAGTGAGCCGAGAGCTGGTCGACATATTTGGGAAGGTGTTTGAAGCAAGCTTGAAGTTTGGTCTTGAATATCACGTAGACCAGTCAGAATTGAAGACCTAAATCAACCCTATATCTTAATTTGATTTTTTTTGCCTTAATGAGTAAAATATAGGTATATATAGAATTCAGTTATTTAATTTAAACTCATTAAATGTTCGATTTAAAAATTTTAGAAAAGAATTTTAATTTTTTTTTTTGGGGTTGATTGAGGCCCACTACTTCCAAGTTTGATCTTCACTTCTATGTAGTCTAGTATAGAAGAGGTACAGGACGTGGTTTTAGCGTGCCTCGAATACCTATCCCAAAATGTCCACCAGCTCTTTAGCTATGCGTGGTATCGTAACGGAAGGCTACATCGCTTGGGGCACTTTTGTCGTTACGGTGGTAACTAATTAGCCACGGCCGAAGTCTACCACCGTAACATCTGGGCTATTAACTTAGACTAAAGAGTTCCTTCTGTCTTCATCATTAGACCTTCGTTACCGCCTAATTTATCACTCCAGCACAAATCCTCGTCAAAACAGAGACCTAAATCTACACTCTATAATAATGTTACGAGTATAAAGAGGTAGAGTTTGTGTTGTTATAGGGGGTAATCTCTGGATCTACTGAAACGATTTTCAAAATTATTTTATCACTAGAAAGCTGCGTTATTTGTGAATGTCACGGGAACTACGTCCGGTGAAACCGCGGTGCGTCAGCTAGTTAGTCAGATTAAAAAAAAAAAAAATTAAAAGCCTATATATTACTGGTATGTATTAAGTTCAGCAGGTCAGCAAGTCTTGATATAAATATAAAGCCACGGTCGTAACCCCCAGACCGGCGTATCTCTAACGCTCTGCTCCGTCCCATACGTACTCGCACGTTGAACGTATTGAGCGATGTTTACAAACACAGATGTCAAGGCTGGGTCAATTGGCGTTAACGGGTTACTCCCTAACGCCTGAGAACTTGCGCGGCCAGTTGCTATACGACCAGCAGTTATACTATATAGTAACACGGCGGTTAATATGTATTGTAGGAAATAGTAGTCTGAGAAGAATATGACATCGCTCGATGTAGTGTTGACTTGTGCCGACGCTTGGTGACGAGACTTGTTTCCGTAAAGAGTAGGGAGTTAGAGAGGGGTAGCCATCAGGTGGGAACGTCTGGCGATAAAAGGTGCTCGCTGTACGGTGTAGCTCATTCTTGGCGTTCGATCCGTCCAAACTCGTTTGTTTTGGTATCGTGTAGGTAAATAACTTAAAGCATATTGAGAAAACACAGTTATCATGAAATCACCGACATACACTTCGATTTTATTTATATGTATTGATTTTGGTGAAAATCTTGAGTTACCAGGTTTTTTTTGATTGATTCTGAACACGTGTAAGTATTTGTCTGTACAAAAACGTCGTAGTAGGTACATATTGTTTTGGTTAAAATATTTGTATACAATAGAATATGTACCATGGCAGTTATCTGACGGTTGTAGATGGTAGCAGCATTATAGCCTTTAATGGTATAGCAATAGATATCAAATTGGCACCGCAAACGAATTGATGAGAGTATCTATTAATCGGCTGACTAGAGCCGGTTGGCCTTGGAAGGTTTGTATTAATACACCAGTAGCTGTCCGAACCTTTAGGGCATGCTAATGTAACGCAAATCTATTTACATGGTTTATTAATGTATTCGTATCGTGAAAAACACCGTTAAACCTTGGGTCTCTACGGAGATAGCTACGAAGCTCAGTGTCTGGGGGCAGTACAGTTTCTGATTATATAGCGTAGAAAATATAAATGAAGAAAAAAATAAATTATAATTTTATATATATATAGTGGGAATTTTGAATTTTCCAAGATAAACAGTAGCCTGTTGCAATGTCAAATTTATCTCAATACCAAAAATAATCAGAATAGGTTTAGCGATTTAGCCGTAAAAAATTTAACAGATAAGACGACTTTTTTATAATATTAATGAGGACGGATTACATATCTGGATAATTAAGGGGTTTCTAGAACCTTGAAACCTGCTACCACCCAAAACCAGGTTGTCCAAGCTCTTAATGAACTATAAGTAAGAGCATCGGTTCCCAAACTTTCAGCTTTATTACTGCGGGATCCATAAATTTTTTCGAGACAAAAAAATGGATTAACGATGTAGCCGTAAATAGTGTAACAGTTAGTCTTTCGAATTTATAATATTAGACGGTCCGTGGACTTTTACTCGCATTGAAATCAAAGAGATGTTTTGGTCTTACCAAACACAACAATCTCTTAGTTTTAATGGACAAATCTCTTAATCACATTTGCTCGCTAACTGCTATGTATACATATAAATATAAATTAATATTGACTTCTTTGTTGTGTGAAGCATTTAGTGAGTTCTTGTTATTTTGCCGACGTTGTCGGTATGTTGCTAATAGCTTTACAGCTACTGGCAAGTAGGTAGAGTTCCTGAATTCCCATAAGCACGCTCTTCCGCAAACATAAATATGTTGATATTATAATATGTAAATTATTACCGATGTGTGATAGTTTACATCGCGTTAAACACTGTGTTGTGTATATATAGGATGTCCAGTAAACCGTACGACATCTACAGGTTGATATTTTCGGCCTTGGTGTCAGCTATCACCCTGTAGAGTATGTCTATTTACGGGACATCCTGTGTTTTTATTTTTATATTACTAACTGATGGATCAAGCAAATGGCCCACTTAATTTTAAGGGGAAAGCTTTTTGCATCCAATCGATGCGAGTTCCTTCCGGAGATCGTCCGCACCGCTGTCTCCACTCAAGTACCTTTCCACTCCAACGATCATCGGTCGTCTGACAGACATGACCAGCCCACTGCTACTTCAGTGTACTTGCCCTGAGACCCTCCTTCTGGGTCGTTTCCGCACTTGGCCATGTGATTTGCCTTTGTACGTGACCTTGAGAGCTATGTCGGTTAGTTTCATCGGTTACTTTGTGTTCTTTCTTTTGTTTTCGATTTGGGAACATCTGCACTTCATACCATTTTTCTTTACAAGTTAGCCCTTGATTACAATCTCACCTAATGGTAAGTGATGATGCAACCTAAGATGGAAACTGGCTAACTTGTTAGGAGGAGAATAAAAATCCACACGCCTTTTGGCTTCTACACGACATCGTACTTTACTTTACTTTCGTTGTTAACTCTTATAAAGCCATACTTTTCCCACGTCCCAGGAGCGTTGGCGTGAGGTACAGATGTTCCCAAATGGAATACAAAAGAAAGAACACAAATAAGCATACTCGTAGGTATGAATGCATCGCGTCGCCGCGACAACCGCACGTAGATAATTTTAGAAGTTGGTTTCAGTTCGTCGACCCTGCCTCGTTGCGTAAACAACTGCACAAACTAAATGGTACTTAGTTTAATAACGCTACTAATGTAATGTAACGTTGAATACGAGCAGGCGGTATTTTGCGAAAGTGCATTATGAAAAGTATGATTTATTTATTTTTGTTATTGCTGGAAGAATTGACGGGCCCAAGTGGTATTGCCACCGTGATATCAACAAAAACATCAGCGTAAGATTTAATAACTGGAAACTGAAAATGAAGCTGAAATTGTACTAAAAATTGTATTTAAACATTATACCTAGAGCCAACAATATTTTCAGTAGACCTTCAACGACATAATGTCATGTGACGAGAGAAAAGCATCGTCGACCAATAGCAGCGAAAATCTCGCTCTTTTTTTTGTTGCGATGGGATAAAAGAGGGAGGACATTTTCGGTTCCTCCGCTGTCAAATAACGGATTGAGGATACTCAGATTTCAGCGTAAAACGTAAACAGTCGGATTTTGTCCTAAAAGCAGGAAATATATATACGAAAGGAAAAAAAGTATAAGGTACAAAATCTCGAAAACCACTTGACGTACAAAGATGAAATTTGGCAGGGAGGTAGTTTACAGTTAGTAGAATTCCGCTAAGAACGGATTATGCGAGACGACCGAATTAAGGAGGTCTAAGGGCAGGCAAGAGGCGGGTGTCCGCTAGTTAACAGTAACTGTTTTAGTATTCATTTCATGCACTGGTTAAGTACATACACACTACACACGCTTTTCAAAATAGCGTTCTATGAGCGCGTGTTGTTATGACACACCGACGGACACGTGGTCATTCATACAAACATCAGTAACTATACATAAGGATAACTGACTATCAATATGAACGTACAACGGAAAACGAGGTCACACATGTAAACGCCATCTACTCGTGTAAAGGACAACTGTCTGACTTAGATAATAGTCCTTGGGCACAGGAACCAGAGCCGTGATAGCCCAGTGTATACCCAGACCTCTGCGTCCGATTCCAGAGGGTGTGGGTTCGAATCCGGTCCGGGGCAAGCACCTCAAACTTTTCAGTTCGCTGAAGGAAAAGCATCGTAAGGAAACCTGCATACCAGAGAATTTTCTTAATTCTATGCGTGTGTGAAGTCTGCCAATCCGCAATTTGGCCAGCGTGGTGGGCTATTGGCCTAACCCCTGAGAGGAGACTCGAGCACAGCAGTGAGCTAAATATGGGTTGATAATGACGGGAACGAAATATTTACTCATGACGATACTGATCAAATTTTGAGTACGAGATATTCGAGAAACTAAACTAACAACTTGGCGAATCATGGTGGATCTCCTTGCTGAGCTTTATAAAGTTAGAGAGCTTTTCTTCTAAGAAATTAATATCAGTATAAGTTCTCATCTCTAAATTGCGAAGTTGAATCTCTATCTCTAAGTTGCGAGTGTGAATATTTGTATTTCTCGACGTTAGGAGCGTTCGCTAGTCGATATCTAAATCGTCAGTATCCATCCATATTTGCCACCGCTTTCCCACGTGATGTTGTCGCCGATTAATTCGATGTTAATCTAATTGTACTGATTACAGCGCACGTGTGCTTTGGACAGCATTCGTTGGTTTTCTCTTTAATGCCATTTGGGTTTACGTGTTGCGAATGTTCAAGCTAAAAGTTGAATTACGCAAATAGGTGAGGTGTTTTATAGTCCGATTAGATTGGCGACGATGACGGCATTTTTTATTATGTTTATTATTTTCATCATAATCATCAGCAATTTTATATTTTTGATTTTATAATAGAGATATGTCAGTGCGTCAAAACTGAGGCGAACAAAAGCGGCTAATTGACCGCATTTCATTGTGTCGAATAGTAAACAACACAAGTTATATAAACAAATAATACCTAAATATACATATCGTCGGTCTAGATGTAATAGCTCGTAAGTGCAAACTTTACAGGAGAGACAAGAAACTTCTTTTAGGTATCACTAAAAGTCGTTTTATGCGACCAAAAACGTTTTTAATGTACGTACCTACTACAAGATATTTACGGGCTACCACCAGAAAAGCTTTTTGAAGCTTTCTGCATCAAAATCAATTTTTACCAAAAATTGTTAGTTACGAGGTATCACATCTAGACCGACGTTCCACAATGTCGAGTTGTTTATTTAGGAACTTTAATAAAAACTGTATATAATTAATTACATCTGTAGGCACCTGTAAGCTAATTCACTATCTTTGACGTATGCATTGACATGAACGAAATTGAGATTCTCTGTAAAAATGTACACAGTAGGTAAATGACATTTTGTCTAATGATTTGATGTTTTTTTTATTCTTTACAAGTTAGCCCTTGACTACAATCTCACCTGATGGTAAGTGATGATGCAGTCTAAGATGAAAGCGGGCTAACTTGTTAGGAGGAGGACGAAAATCCACACTCCTTTCGGTTTCTACACGGCATCGTACCGGAACGCTAAATCGCTTGGCGCTACGTCTTTGCCGGTAGGGTGGTAACTAGCCACGGCGTAAGCCTTCTACCAGCCAGACCTGGACCAATTAAGAAAACCTCAATCGGCCCAGCCGGGGATCGAACCCAGGACCTCCGTCTTGTAATATAATAGATTGATTGATAATTGATAATTTTGTGTTTATTATAATAGATTGATAATAAAGACCAAAATAGTGAATAGAACAGCTGGTCTCTTATACGTAGCTATTGCGGGTTATTAAATGCATTTTAAGTATTAACTTCATCATCTCATTCGTATCTAGGTCATCTTATCTCCTTTCCGGACTATAAAGTAGATTTTATTCATAACAAAATATATAAAAAAAAAACATTGAAATTCTCAGAACTTTACGTTATCTCAAAATTGCAGATTTCTTTGTGAGTTGTGAAAAAAAAGCTGATTTCTTTGAAGTGTCTTTTATTGTACTAATCGTTATCAACCCATATTCGGCTCACTGCTGAGCTTGAGTCTCCTCTCAGAATGAGAGGGGTTAGGCCTTAGTCCACCACGCTGGCCCAATGCGAATTGGCAGACTTCACACACGCAGAGAATTAAGAAAATTCTCAGGTATGCAGGTTTCCTCACAATGTTTTTATTTCACCGTTTGAGACACGTGATATTTAATTTCTTAAAATGCACACAACTGAAAATTTGGAGGTGCATGCCCCGGACCGGATTCGAACCCACACCCTCCGGAATCGGAGGCAGAGGTTATATCCACTGGGCTATCACGTATCCGTTGTACTAATCACATGGACTAAATTGACCCAAATACAGAAATACGTTTCAATTAGTATTATTAGTCTGTGTTAGGAGTGGGTACTACAAATCCAAAAAACACACGCCCTCTCAGTCGACTCTTCCGTCCAACAGTCTGACTCTTTGACCATGGAAGTGGATGCAGTTGCGCAGCGTGGTGGGTATTTACTTTATATCCCGTACCGCCAAGCGATTTAGCGTTCCGGTACAATGTGTAGAAACCGAAAGGAGTGTGGATTTTCATCCTCCTTCTAACAAGTTAGCCCGCTTCCATCTTGGACTGAATCATCACTTACCGTCAGGTGAGATTGTAGTCAAGGACTAACTTGTAAAAAAACAATCCTGACTGCATGTTATTTTTTTCACGCGTATCTTGTATGTATGTAATAATATTCTTTATTACCTCATCAAACAGCTGAACGGATTTACGTAACTAAGATATTGTTAGATTCGTCTTAGTAACCCAAGTGTTCTTAGATAGGTGAAGTTAAAAAAAAAAACCAACACCACGCCTGTAAGACTCGAGGTGAAAAGAAAATATTTTTTTCGAATATTGAGATATGGATATCAAATTCAAGGGCTCATCAAAGGGATTTGAAAATGGTATATTATGGCCATATTAAAAAAAACCTAGAATTAGAAAAACGTTATTTATTAATCGCTATACAAAATACACGAGGCGGATGACAAAGTGCGAGCAGATTAGGCAGTCGGGTTTTTTAATTTTTTTAATTGTTGATTAAACTCCTGATACTGACTTTTGCAACGCTTTTTTTCCTTATGCCTCTAGTTTCTTGTGTAATGGACAAGTGTATGTCTCGAGTGATGGCGTATCGCTTAGAGAGAATGTACTATTGTACGATAATTGTCGACCAATAGCAGCGGCATCAAAAATATAGCTCTTTCTTTGTGATGGGACGAAAGATAGCGACATCTTCGCGCTAACATGAGATTAATGAGATAATCTCGTAAAGAGAAATAGACAAATTTCAACCAATGGCAACCGGAAATACCACAATTCCTAAAATCGCTTTGGGACGAACTGCCGGACTGGAACAGTTCGGCCGCGATTGGACGACATTTTGTCTGTTTCTCTACACTTGGTCGCATGTTAGCACTACATTATTCGACAGGAAACTGAATTTCGTGAAATTGCGGCCGTTTGCTTAGGACAAATTCAAACTTGTCGAATAATAATTATCTCGTGATACGCCGACTTCGATTCCGCGTACGCCATCACTTAGGATGTACCTCAATGTGTATAGACGGCTCATGAATAATACATTATAATAAAAACTCGTTTGTCTATGGTTTATTATTATAATTTTGGCGATATCTATCCGTGTTAGCGTGTCCATGAGTCGTCAAATATGACCGTGACGTGAATTGTCCATCGGAAATCCGGTTATTATTGCTCGTGTTTTTGTCAATATAGTATTTGTCAATTTTTAAAGCATTATAATAGAAGTAACACTGTATCTGCCATTATTATTTTCGAAGATACATGGACATATTTGAGGCGTTTCCGTGGATTGTCAAAAACACCCTATATGACGTCACAATGCACGTCGCGTCTAGTGACGTTTAATTTGTATTGGTACCTATTGAAACGAAATTTTCTTTTTCCAATTATTAAATTGTCCAATATTCTTTCCGATATGTTTGTTGTCATTCAGTGCAAATGACTCATAAATACTATTTTCGCCATTTATTTTCCTTATCAGCTCGCTTTATGAGTAAGTACATTCGAACAAAGCATGTCGACGTAAAGGTCTCCGGTGTCCACGTGACACGTGTTTACGTCATGTGACGTTCGCGAAATGTCTGTAAAACAATGCGCATAGATAGACGATTCTTCTTTTTTTTTTTTTTAATTTTACTTACCTATTTAATAAACTCCAACGACCACCACGCAAGCATTTTCACCACCAGGTTTCAGATCAATATTCTAATTCCCCTCCAACTAGTCAGTACTGTTTTAGGAGTTTAGGGAAATACTGTATTAGTAGTGGGTACGCCATTAGTTTAACGGGCGAGGATCAAATTACTACCTCCTGGTCAAGAGTCAGAGAGTTAATTGGAACAGAATAGTCGGGTGTAAGATCCACATCCCCTCTCTAAGGGCGGAAGCGTCGTGGCCGTGTGATGGGACTATAAAATAAGCGAAATAATGATGATTTTAATAGATTACCGCCATGTGGAATGTTGAATCAACTATTATTGTTCCGATAGTTGTTTCAGACAATGGTCTTATAGCGAAAAGCTTCGACCAACACCTTAAGAAGCTTTCGCTTAACTGTTGGATCAAGAGTCGGATACAAAAGTGATACTTGAGACGGCGCATATTGTGAGGAGGTTCCTCACTCTGGAGCCCTGACCACCGGTTGCTTGGGCACTCAAATGTGCCGCAGCGGGAGGGTTGAATTTTTTTTTTTGTTTTGTATATTTTATGTATAACATTGTTAAAAATATATTTTAATAAGATTGAATATACAGTCTTGTCTTCTCCGCTTCCAGCTTGTTGTGGCGGCGCTCGGCGTCGCTAGCGGTGCAGCATGCGCTCCCTGCTGGCATACTACGCTGACGCGGTGATGTCGGCCGCGGCGCGCGGCGCGGGCTGCGCGCGCGACTGCAGCGGCCACGGCGACTGCATGAACGGCACCTGCCTCTGCGAGATCCGGTACACGGGCGACGAGTGCGCCGGACACAACATGCCGTACCACGCCTGTGAGTATTGTGACTGATACGAGGAGAAAGAATCCTACGCTACGCTTGGGATTCTATTTACAACTAGCTGACGCTGCGCGGTTTCACCCGCGTGGTTCCCGTTCCAGTAAGAATACGGGGATAATATATAGCTTTCCTCAATAAACGGGCTATCTAACACTAAAAGAATTTTTGAAGCAAAGAAACAAACAAACTCTTCATAAATTAGTCTAGATCTTGCGATCATTCGCTTGCTCAGTTTGTAATCAATACACGTAGAGACTTTGCCAAAGTTCACAACTAACATTAAATCCCTGGCTACACACAGTATGCTTTGCCAAAGTTTACAATGTACAATGAATCCCTGGCTACGCTTGGGATTCTATTTTCAACCTTGGAATCCTTCGCTTGCTCAATTTGTAACCAATACACGAATAGCATACATTACCGAAGTCACAATGCACAATGAATCCCTGGCTACGCATGGGATAGCGATTTATTATTCTATATGACATACATATACACAAGTTGAAAAATCTGTACATCTATGCCACACATATTACAAACAATACGATTAATGCACACACAGGAGAAGATCCATAGTAAAGTAAAGTGTTGAATTATCTTGGAAATTACAGGATCCT
This sequence comes from Bicyclus anynana, assembly GCF_947172395.1. NCBI lineage: Eukaryota > Metazoa > Arthropoda > Insecta > Lepidoptera > Nymphalidae > Bicyclus > Bicyclus anynana. The sequence goes on along the minus strand of NC_069084.1, from coordinate 16,552,706 downwards.
GTAATGTCTTAGATAATTCTATGTTATTTTAGTCATAGGATATCCTAACATATAATATGAAATTATTCCGAACAATTTTGTAATCAGATAGACGTGCGGAAGCAATGTCCGACTTTAACCCGCGTAAATTAATATAAAGCTTGCATCAAGACAGAAGTAAACAGCATCCATTGTTTTGTGATATGAAAGCATTGTGTGCCAAATAGGATATGATGACCCGGGGTTCAAATACATTGACGCAACGCTATTAGCTTGCTACCTTAAAACTATTAGCGGATGCGCCGCGATTTTACCCGCGTAGTTCCTGTGGGAATACGGGGATAAAATATAGCCTATGTTACTTTGTAAAGATGTAAAATATTTTTTATAATCGATTCAGTATATCCAGAAATTACCCCCTACTACCTCATAAACGTCTTTGTGATACTAGCTGAATTTTGATCGAGGTAAACAAACAATGGTAAATGATGTTTGCCTTATTTATATTTGTAAATCTACTAATATTATAAAGACGAAAGTTGCTATGACTTTCACACAAAATCTATTGAAATGATTTGGCTTTAATTTGGAAAGGATTAGCGGATATGGATTAACACAGGCTACTTTTATGCCACTATATTCAATGGTTTCATCTAACCGCAGGGTTTGTGAAAAATGAATTTCATGAAGCCGGTTTCACCCTCTTTCCCCTCAACCTTTTACCCTAGGGAGTTGTAGTTCCTTGAGGATTAAAATTATATGTTGTGTTATTCATGGGGATTTCCCGCATATAATTAGAGGGATGGCTTGGATAAAATGAGTCACGGTTTTACCCACAATTTAGATACCTTTCCCCTCGTAGTTTGTAAAAATTGTAAAATCTAACTATGTAATAAAACTGTTTATCGTTGTCGTAAAAGTTCGAGCAAGGTTTTAATTTTTAATTGGCTCTTATTTGACCTTTTAATTTATTTAGGTGCTTAGCTAATTAAAAGACATGAGTGAGATGCTCTCTGACATACTACTGCAAGATAATTTTTTAAGAAAATTTCATTGCTATCATCAATAAGTATCGCTGAATTTCTGCACACAGAATTATTTTATCATCATACTTCAATTTCGGAAAAGAGATACACGTTGTGCAAAGTGTTTTTTGCGTTCTAGCCCTGCGAACAGTGGTGGATTTATAGGCGGTCCTAGACTCCAAAGTATCAGCTGGGAGCTGTAGCTTTCTCGGCATCGAAGAAAAGGCGATACCTTTTTTTCAGTTACTGACTCATCTAGTTTCCCTCATTTTTAGTCACGACTCCTAATGTCAGGGACTCAATCGTGAGTCACGAGTGGCAGCCACTGATATATGGCCGCTCTAGGCCCGGGCCTGCCTTAGGGTAAGTCTGCCACTGTCTGCGATGTCATCCCCTCACTTATTTTATTCGTGTCAGGCTTTTCTATCTGCTTGTTCTGTTCATAACTGATCCATTGTGCTGAAATGTTCCTCATGTCATAGATTTATGGTATTTTACGATTACGAATACCATACTAATAGGTTAAACAAATACTAACACTACTATGACTTTTTTGACGGCCTCCGTGGTGCAGTTTTCTTAATTTGTCCAGGTCCGGCAAAGATGTACCGCCAAGCGATTTAGCGTTCCGGTACGATGTCGTGTAGAAACCGAAAGGAGTGTGGATTTTCATCCTCCTCCTAACAAGTTAGCCCGCTTCCATCTTAGACTGCATCATCGCTTACCATCAGGTGAGATTGTAGTCAAGGGCTAACTTGTAAAGAATAAAAAAAAAAAAAAACTCTGCGAGTCAAGATATATGTTTTAAAGCGTAAATATAGAAGGTATAATTAATTTATATTTTTTTTTTGGTTGCAGGCATAGGCGGCCTATTCCTGCTGGTGGCCTTCGTGTGCGCCATGCAGTTGACCATCTGCGTGGTGTCGGAGTACCGGCGGCTGAAGGCGCCCACGTTCCTGCGCGCCTGCAAGGTCACCACGCAGAAGATGCTCTACCTCATCGCGTTCCTCGCCTCGCTCATTCGCGGCGCATACTTCGTCTCGCCGGTAACTACACCTTATATCATTATCGTCAGCGTGTTTCAATGGCCTGATGGGACTTTGAAATAGGCTGACCTCTCCTTGCATATATGCAGCTTAGACGCGGTCAAAATACGGGTAGGCTTAGGATGATAATGGGCTTAGGTACGATCGGGTTCTATGAATATTTTTACTGATGATAGATCTTCTTTTAATATAAAAATGAATCGCAAAATGCGTTGGTAAGCGCATAACTCAACAACGCCTGGGCCAATTTGGCCAATTCTTTTTTAAAATGTTCGTTGAAGTTCTAGGATGATTTTTACGGCGAAAAAAAAATAAAAAGATAAAAAAAAATTATACTCCCATAGAAACGATTCGTAATAATTTGAATTTTAATATGTATAGGGTAGGGATAGGGTAGGTAAGGGTGTGGAAGAAGTCTACAAAAGTCAAAGCGAAGCTTGACCGGGTCCGCTAGTTTAAAATAAATTTTAGATTTTTCACATCAGAATATTGGATGATTAGAAGATTAACTCGACTGAGGGACTAGGCTATAATAATTTCACTGCTAGTTACGCTTAGCTTGCGCCAACGATATCACGGTGGGAGATATAATTGTCGACCAAAAACAAAATCGAAAGTATCACTCTCTGTTTCTTCCCGTTGTAATGAAAGAGATACCGATATAGAAGACAAATTGTAGGCAATGGGGATGATGACTAGGTTTGAATATATTGATTTTTATGATACATTCGGGTAAATAAGGTCAATGATACATTCGGGTAAATAATAAAATGTTAACTAATTTATACATAAAAAGCAACGATTGTATGGATATTTGAAAAAAAAATGAGATAATAAAATTTCAAAATCTATTAAAAATCTTTTATCGTAATTAGATGAAAATTCATACAGTTTTAGCTTCTTTTCATTAAATGTGACATTTTTTAATATGTGAACTATAAACATAAACGCACAAATAACAAAGATATTAGTAGTTTTGTTTGGACGCCCATACAAACTTAACGATCAGCGAGCCAACGATGTCACTAAATCGTGCCATTTTGTATGGGGCGTTTTTCAGGGATCCGCGGCAGCGCCGCAAATCTGACCCTTTAAATCCCTGTAGCTCCGAAATTAATGATCGCAGATACCCTGTTACTTTTACAAAATTGCTTTACTATTAGCATACTCTTAATTTATATACAATTTAAAAAACTGTCATCATCCCTATTATCTTGTAGACCACATACTATGATACTAGGCCAACATATTCCACTAGAGCTTTTGCATTAATGTATCTATTTGTACACAGAATGCATTCCACGAGGGCTGGGCGACCAGCCTGCTGTCGGCCTACTACCCGCTGATGATGTCGGGCTCCTCGCTCATCGTCTGCTTCTGGGCCGAGGTCAGTGGAATCCCATTACTTCATTTAAAGGAAAATAAAAACAACGCAAATTGAGTTAATGTAACAGAGCTATCACACCAGCGGATTGCGAGCATTTTCAAAGCGGAGCGGGCGCGCAACGGACGCGCCGCGCATCCGCAGCGAATTACGCAAAACTTACGATTTTTTCAAATATTCCCATTATCATAACGAACTAAAATATTAACTGGTCGACGGAAAATTAACCGGCGATGATTTGTTGGTTTGGAAAGAAAAATACAAACAATATAAACAATAGTTTTTTTTAGCCGCATTTGCAACCGCTGGCAATCCGCTCGTATGATAAGGCCGTAAGTGGGTATAACTTAACAATCAAACCTATGTATTATAGGTACAGTCCGATACAAACTTTATGACGTCACGGGAATTTGCTCCGGACGTCGCTAAGGCCTAGCTCGGACTATTTTAGTATTTTAGTCGATTACGAACGATTTTTGGGTGGTAAATCCAAAAATTTTCTGTACGGCCTACAAGCGCAGGTAGTACAGTACGCTAAAATTAAGACTAAAAAGCATTTTGCTAGCCACTCACTATCCAATAAGTCCACGTGCCTGCAGCGCATGTGCATGACATCATGCAGTTCGGGACCAACACACGATCAGTTTTATCGGATGTCCTACCCGTTAGCGCTGCAGGCACGTGGACTTATTGGACTAGCATTTGGCGACGATGGCTGGGAGAGAAGCGCGCGGGTTGCCCTGCCGCTGCGTCGCTACATTCTCGCTGATAGCTAAAATTTTGTCATATAGTTTGTATCGGACTGCACAGTACGCATCAAGTACTGACTTGACGGACTTGAAGTTTTTACGGCCTCCGTGGCGCAGTGGTATGCGCGGTGGATTTACAAAACGGAGTCCTGGGTTCGTTCCCTAGCTGGGCAGATTGAGATTTTCTCAATTGGTCCAGGTTTGGCTAGTGGGAGGCTTCGGCCGTGGCTAGTTACCACCCTACCGGCAAAGACGTACCGCCAAGCGATTTAGCGTTCCGGTACGATGCCGTGTAGAAACCGAAAGGGGTGTGGATTTTAATCCTCCTCCTAACAAGTTAGCCCGCTTTCATCTTAGACTGCATCATTACTTACCATCAGGTGAGATTGTAGTCAAGGGCTAACTTGTAAAGAATAAAAAAAAAGTAAGTTTGCCGCTCTGAAGTTGCTTCATATTTTTTATAGTGGTATACGCCAAACTTCTAGTCATTTCTGTGATTGCAACACACTGAACTGGGAATAAATAAGCCCGTAATTATATATCCAATAAATAAAGTCCATTTCAACACAAGCAATTCAAACAGGACAAGAGAATAATGAAACTTTTTAAAAACTTTAAAAGAAAAATAAAAGTTATTTTGAATTTGAGACATTAGAAATCGACCAACTACAAATTATGTAGATAATGATGGCAGAAATCGGTGGTACGTATATTTGCAAAAGCATTGAGGTCATTTGGGGAGGTTATTGACTCTGTGTAATAAGGTGAGGTGCAACCTAAATAATATTGGCAATAGACCAGCAAAATGTAGAACATATACGTAAATATTAACGTTACTGTATGTCAAACCCTTAATATCAATGAAATACGCACCACCATTGAAATATATAAAATCGTTTATTGAGAATATGCGTAGAAAACCCTATTTAAATCTGATTTTTTGTTTAACTTGTATTGTATTTGGCACATTAATGCATAGGGACTGATTATAGAACCTTTTTTTGATGTCTTAAAAAAAACTGGTAAACGTTTAAAAAAAAGGTAGTACAAGTAGAATACTAAATGGATTTTAATGAAATTTTTCAGCTATAGAGCTACCTATTAGAATTATCGGTTATGTCATCTGTTATTTTTAAGCACTAGAAATAAGCAGCCAAATTCAACATAATGTGTGTGTAATAAATAGTTACCTAATACAAATTGAATTGAAATTTTAAAGTAAACAAGCTAACATCATTTAAAAATATTTCTCTTCATTACCGTACAGCGCCATCTGTCAGAAACTTATGAAACTATCTCATACGTTATATACGTTATATAACGGACGTGTATTGGCTTTCGACTTAGAAGTTCTGTAATCCTCCGGTAGATGTCGCTAACATGATACGCGCGCGAATGCCGTTAATTATTGTAATGAAACGTTCGCGGCTATTTTTAAAATATGAATTCGTCACTGGAGTCCGTACTCGTAGGTATATTGTCCATTCTCAACAACATCCTACGAGTAACAGTGTCCCCAGAGTTGGAAGTTCATCATCATTAGCAACCCATTTTCGGATCACGAGTCTCCTCTCAGCAGACTTCACACGCGCAGAGAATTAAGAAAATTCTCATGTGTGCAGGTTTCCTCACGATGCTTTTCTTTCACCGTTTGAGACGCGTGATGTTTAAAATTTAATTGGACTTCCAAATATCACAATCCTGAGCCGCCTGCATCCAGTGAATCCCTGCGACTCGCTTGATGTCGTCAGTCCACCTGGTGGGGTGTCCAACACGGCGCTTTCTAGTGCGGGGTTGCCATTCCAGCACCTAAGGACCCCAACGTCTATCGGCTCTTCGAACTGTGTGCCCCGCCCATTGCCACTTTAGCTTTGCGACTCGTCGAGCTATGTGACTTTGGTTTTAACTCTCAAAACTTTGGACTTTGAATCTTTATCGTTCAAAATAATTACGAATCAAAGTCCAGAACACACTACGGTCCAGTGAGATGAGATAATACTTCCGAGAAGCGCAGTATGGGATACAATTATAATACGATATGAAATATGAAAAAAATAAAACGTCTGGCATTCCAATCCGTCCGGTTTAAATTTCGCCTACTGTGGCGAGGCAATTCAGAAAACTGATGATTGCAAATTCGAGGATTTAAGTTGCTTACTTATCTATACTAATATTATAAAGCTGAAGAGTTTGTATGACAAAAAATATCACTCCTGAATAGTTAAACAGTTTAGATATAAAAAAATACTACCACACTCGTTGTGGAATGTTTGTCAACAAAATATTAAAAATGATGGTATAAAAAATCGCTAGGCATTTTACACCTAATAATAATTTTAAAGAGCCGTGACAGCCCAGTGGATATGTCCTTTGCTTCCGATTTCGGAGGGTGTGGGTTCGAATGGGAACATGCACCTCCAACTTTTCAGTTGTGTGCATTTTAAAAAATTAAATATCACGTGTCTCAGACTGTGAAGGAAAACATCGTGAGGAAACCTGCATTTCAGAGAATTTTGTTAATTCTCTGCGTGTGTGAAGTCTGCCAATCTGCATTGAGCCAGCGTTAACCCCTCTCATTCTGAGAGATAAATAATTTTAATTAACATGTAGGTACCTAAATAAATTACAATTTGATAATAAGCTTCTAACAATTAGAAATAATTATTATCTTTTTAATAACATTTTATAACAAAACAATACACAAGTTTAAATAAATTAGGTATGAAATGACATGTTAACTAACTTTATCTTTAATTTGTTTGTTGACAAACATTCCACATCGGGTTTAGCTTTAGTATAGCTATTCTCGAAATATACAAAACGTGAACGAGTTATATTAATAAAATTTCAACCCCCTTTTAACCTTAACTTGATTTTTTAAAAATTTTGAATTTTTGGGTAGGACACATACCAATTTTAACAAATATGTAACTAGATAAATTAAAGACCCCCTTCTGATTTAATTTTCGCGACTAAAAGTATCCTACAACCTTCTAGGTATTATCGTCTCAAATCCTACCATTTAAATTCATTTAGTAGTTTCAGCGTGATATCCGGTAACATAAAAAAAAATATTTTTGGCTTCAGTACCGATTATACCCAACCTTGACCAGTTTATTATAAGTAAAGTTATTAAAGTATGGAAAAAAATATTACCCTTCTTTAAATTAGTACTATCTTTAAATTATCTTACTTAAACAACTCGTACAATATTTTTCTAATAAATAGTTATAAATTGTAGACACTTAATTTCCATTTTGGGGTCACCTAAATAGCAAGATTGCAGTAATTAATTGCTTACTATAATGACAGAATTAGTTGCTTGCAAGTTTCTTTTAATGGTATTGCAATTCATGTGAACTGGTTAAGGTAAAAACTTCAAGCATTATATTTTACTATCCAGCTCCATGTGTAATGTGTAGGTATACACTACACGTAAACTCTCCATAAATAGCTATTTATGTAGAGTTTATGTGTGTGTATGTGTATACACGTGGACTTTGGTCACAGGGTTCAAGGGGTTACAGTTGCCCTTTGTCGGGAAATATAATAAATACATAATAGTTATTAGGGTAGGGTAGGGGTAGAATAGGGATTGGGTGGGAATAGGGTAGAGTCAGGGTAGGGGTAAGGTGGGAGTAGGGAAGGCTAGGGGTAGTGAAGAATCGCACATAAGTCAAAGCGAAGATTGTCCGGGTCCGCTAGTTTACAATAAATTGAATTCATATCTAATTTATAGATAAAAGCATGAATGTGAAATTCTTTACAAAAATCTTTGGAATCTTTCGAATCACTTATAAAATAGGTAACATTAATCTCTAAGGGCGTCTCAGAGGAGACGATCGCCCATCTATTCTGCCCCTGTAGCCAGACAGCCAGCTTCTCTTTCCACGATCGCAAACGCTTCGAAAACTAGTAAAATGGATGGGAATGACATTTGCTATCGACAGGTCACGTGGTCAAGATCTGTCATTTTCATTCATTTTTCTAGTTTTCGAAGCGTTTGCGATCGACGCGCCCCTTGGCTACAGGGACTGCTTTTGCTTACGGGCCCCACCAGGCGTTGCTTGAGCGCTCGCCCAAACCCCATGATGACGCCGCCTACGGCACTTACATACAAAGTCTGAAAATATAAATTATCGGTGCCTAGTTCAATCGCAACTCCTTTAATCGCAGTTGTTGGAATTATTCATGTAATATAAAATTTATAGCTCTTTCTAGTTAGGCAAGTTTTATTACCAAGCCACCTTACTTTGCCATGTGTTATTACATTACTGTGCCTAGCTACAATCGATATTTAATATAACATGTTATGTAACATAAAAACATTTATCAAAAAATATATTAAAACAATTTTTTTTTATTATACTCGTAACTTTTCTATTTATCTATAAATAGAAAATTTACGAGTATAATAAAACTTTTGTAATAGGTATTCATTGGTTTAGTGGCTAGTCTTAAAGACATTCGGAACACGAATTTATCTTTCATAATAGAAAGTCTCAGTAAAAAATTATCATCCCTTTTGGTGGTGTTACACCCCCATGCCTCAGAGAGCACGCTAAGGCGTTGGTTTCGATTATTTTTATCGACATTTCATAATTATTCATTCATTATCAGCCCATATTCGGGTCACTGCTGAGCTCGAGTCTCCTCTCAGCATGAGAGGGGTTAGTCTACCACACTGGCCCAATGCGGATTGGCAGACTTCACACGCACAGAATTAAGAATTCCGTTTGAGACACGTGATATTTAATTTCTTGAAATGCACACAACTGAATAGTTGAAGATGCATGCCCCGGACCGGATTCGAACCCTCCGGGATCGGAGGCAGAGGTCAAATTCACTGGGCTATCACGGCTCATAATTTTACATTTCATAATGATAGTTACAAAATAAACAAGTGTCATCCTAAACCCGCCAAACCGCAATACGCAAGTGCGTGGTAGGTAATAGGATGGTGGATAGTAATGTCAGCCACTGACGATCAAGTAAGCTCACATGCCTGCAGCGCCAACGGCTTGACAGCCGATAAAACTGATCGTTGACCAACACACGATCAATTTTATCTCTCAATTAGATCAGGCTTATCGGATGGTGAGTGGCTAACATAATGTGAAATGGACGAAAGACAAGGTTAAGAGCTCGCAAAGTTTTATTATGAAAATTAAATTTTTACTGTTCAGTTACAAACCAAACAAATAATACGTATTATACTTGCTTATTGTATAAATATGTATGAAAATACTAAGCTCGTCCCTATTGTACTTTTACTAATAGATTGTGGTTTAATAAATAATCGGTTATTATGAAAGGTATAACGAGGAACACAAAGAGGTGTACCTACTGTGTATTGGGTGTACATACGTATGTATTGGAATACTGGGAACAACCCTATTGTATATAATAGTTCACCATAATCGTCAGCTCACTTGCTCGCCGAAGTGAAGCATGATGTATGAACCAGAACCACTATTATAGTATACCATACCCTAGTACGCGTCCAAACTCGTCGCGCGCGAACGTCCATCAATATTAATTATTTGAATTTAGAATTGCTTCGAATAAAGCGTTCGGAAATATTTTCTTTTTTTTTAAATACACTTTTTTTTTTTTTTAATTTAGACCTTGTTTACGAGATTAATGTAAATAAGTCGTGTTTGAATTAGAATTGTTTATTTTTTGCGTGTATTTGTGCGTTTTTATTGCGTATTTTGTTTACGTAGTATGGATTTTTTGCACGCATTTTAATAGGTATGTGGATTTTTAATTTTTGATTTTTTAAACTTAATAATAGCCATGTTATATTTAAAATATTACTCATATTTGCTTAATCGTCAATCAACAATTAGTCCGAGGGGCGGATTTTGAATCGTAGACCGTAGAACTGTGCGTAGAGAGCTTTTAACCCCCTATGCAAATGTCATGTCTGTCATGTCTGACATTTAAACTAGTGAATCGTTTCGGATATGTATGTATGTTACTCTCTCATAAATTTTTAACGGCTTTACCGATTTGAACCAAATAGGCATTTAAAAGGGCTATCTACACCAAACTTAGATTTCACAAATAATTTGCAACGGTTCATACCAGCAGATTTTGAGAAATCAAAAAAAATCGGTAGCAGTAATCTTGCTTATGTAAACGATTTAATATATTTTTAGCATTAGAAAATAAAAAAAATAATAATTATTATTAAAATTCAATTAATAACTTGGTTCCGATATACGGACCTTATGCATTCCTCTAGGAATGCCTAGTCTTTAGTGGACCATTAAAATAAGCTAATCAGTGATGATGTTGATAAAGGTACAGAACCCTTGTAGTTTGAATATGATTCACACTTTACAAATAATATTTTTTTCTATATTTTACATAATGTTCTATGTTCACCAGACCTTAATTATGTTGCTTGTTAGTCATATTTTTACATATTATTACATTTTTATATCTCACGATCACAATGGTGATAATTTTACATTATTTATAATATTTTAGAATTATTTTAATGTAGTTCATGTTATATTTAGATTTTTGTTTCAATAACAAGTATGAAGACCGTTATAATGAACATGTTGTATCTTTAATTTTTTGGATAGATATATTTACATAAAAATCTGAATAAGTGCGAGTCGGACTCGTCTGCCGAGGGTTCCGTACGTAGGATCAAAGTAAGGAAATGTTCAAAAATAAGCCTCAAACATTTACCCCTTTTTTAAAAAAAATCGATTCCTATACTTTTAATTGATTTGATTTATTTTTTGTAGATATGTACTCGTAGTCTATATCGATGTTTTTTGCCAAATTTCACAATTCTAGGTGAATGGAGAGTACCCTATGAGTTCTGGTCCCTTACGAGTGACGAAATATGCATTTTTTGTTGAATAGACGGCCTTATCTTATTTTTACGTAAGTGTAGAAGTTTGATTTTAGTACAACTTCATGATGGTATGGACAACAAAGTGGTGTTATATTTAAGAGTAACGTTTTTTTTATTTCTATGTACCTATGGGACCCTAAAAAAAGTTAAAGTGGAAAGATTTGATTTTTTGTTTACGTATTGAATAGGCTCGGAAACTTCTGAACTGATTTGAAAAAAATTTCCACTGTTGGGAAGCTACACTATTCCCGGGTGCTATGGGCCATATTTTATCCCCGTATTCCTACGGGAACTGGAACTACGCGGGTGATATCGCGAGGCGTCTGCTAGTCAATAAATAAAGATGTAGGGTGAGGGTCTGTGATGGTTGGACTTTCTTGATTTTATAATAGCTGAAAGTTCGTCACATTGTTCCAGTGTAAGGTTGTTGTGTGTGTTTGTTATCAAACCATTATCGGCTCACTGCTGAGCTCAAGTCTCCTCTCAGAATTAGAGAGGTTAGGCCAATAGTCCACTACGCTGGCCCAATGCGGATTGGCAGACTTCACACACGCAGAGAATTGAGAAAATTCTCTGGTATGCAGGTTTCCTCACGATGTTTTCCTTCACCGTATGAGACGCGTGATGTTTAATTTCTTAAAATGCACACAACTGAAAAGTTGGAGGTGCATGCCACGGACCGGATTCAAACCCACACCCTTCGAAATCGGAGACAAAGATCATATCCATCCGTTGGATATCAATCAATCCGTTTGATATTTTGATACGATTTATATTTCCTTGTTTATTTTCATGTTCTCTGAGAACCTTTACCTTTGATTTAGATCTACAAATGTGCGTACTAAGGTCAAATTGTTACTTTGTAAATATCATATTATATGCTACAAATGCCCTTGGCCCTTTGGACGGCCTAAGGTGTAGGTGAGGTATGACGAAATATTTCAATAACATTTTGATTATATCATTCATAATTTTGCTTTATAATGAGAAGTACTTTAGCAATGTATTTAAGCATAACAATTTTTTTTTTCATCTCAATGTGAGTAAAAATCTTGTACCTTCTATATGCGATGTCTCCTATAATTTATGGTCAATGCTGGACTACAAATGGAAAAATGCTGGAATATAATCTTGTGCAAATTAAAAAAAGATTCACACATCCAAATCGCACTTTAGACCAATTTTTAGGGTTCAAAGACAGAGTGCCTTTTCGTTGAATAAGTTTTCAAAAATTATGGATAACATCATTTAAATTTTTTTTGTACTCTGCAATAAGGGTTTGAAATGTTTGACGACCTCCATGGCTCAGTGGTATGCGCGGTGGATTTACAAGACGGAGGTCCTGGATTCGATCCCCAGCAGTTTTCTTAATTGGTCCAGGTCTGGCTGGTGGGAGGCTTTGGCCGTGGCTAGTTACCATCCTGCCGACAAAGACGTACTGCCAAGCGATTTAGCGTTCCGGTACGATGTCGTTTAGAAACCGAAAGGGGTGTGGATTTTCATCTTCCTCCTAACAAGTTAGCCCGCTTCCATGTTAGATTACATCATCACTTACCATCAGGTGAGATTGTAGTCAACGGCTAACTGGTAAAGAGTAAAAAAAAATGTATTATTTTTTATTGTTATTGATTTGATGTTAATTATATTAACTGGATAATAGACCGAATAAGTGAATAGACCAGATAATTTAGAAAATATTTATTTATTATCTTCTTAATTTAAAACTAGCCTTAGAGGTACAACCTAATTCGCTAGCTTAGCACTAAATTGTTAACAATATAAAATCTTAAATTGATAAGGGTTGGGAATCGAACCCACTACATCTCTCATCTCATCAGCATTACTAACTGTTCTACAGAGGTAGTACAGTCTATGCTTTCAGTCCACGTAGTCTAGCGAGTAGCTCTTTGAACAGCAGCGTTATAAAAACTTAATTGAAAACTACAATAACTTTGAAATCTACTTTCGGTTACGGTTTCCATTTCCGCCAGCCCGGCTAATTGGATTTCCTATCATGCGGTTAAATCGAACAGTTAAATGTTTTCTTAATTTTCTATTTTATCCTTTTTTAGGGTTCCGTACTTCTAATGGAACAATGTAAACGTTTTGATAAACCCCGAATGTCATGAAATTATTAATTACATGCTGCATCAATATTATCTTTCAGTGCGCTTTCATTTGAGACCCCACTCGAGTTTATTTGCAGACATTCGGTTATTCTTCCCCACTTTCAGCTCCCCACAACTTCTAAACGGCTCAGCCGATTTTCATCAAACATGTCTAAGAACACTCGCACATAAGTCACCTTTGATATAAAAAAAAAACTAAATTGAAATCGCTTCATCCGTTCGAGAGTTATGGTGCCACAGACAGACTGGTCAACTTATAACACCCCTCTTTTTGCGTCGGGGGTTAAAAAACGGGACCCTTATATGATATTACTTTGTTGTCTGTCTGTCTGTATGACTTGATCGTTTATTTCGGGAATGCTTGGAGGTATATCAAGTTGAAATTCAAACCGTATTTTCAGGTCTACGGTCCCATGAAGTTGTGAAAAAATCAAACTTCAAACTTCTAAAAACCTTTCGTTTGGTCAACAAAAGACGCATATTTCGACACTCAAGGGAATCAAAACTCATACGGTACTTCCCGCTGACCTAGACTAGAACTTCGACTTAATTTCGCGTAATTCGCGATTCATGAACGTACGGAATCCTCGATGGGCGATTCCGACTCGCACTTGTCCGGTTTTTTTTTTTGTTTAGATGCTGTCACTTTAAGTGTTGAGCTTTTTGTAAGAAAGCTCGTTGCTTATTTCTGCCGCTAAACAGTATTGCTGAATTTCAGTCTGAAGGGCATGGTTAGCTGTGTAATTTTTTTCTGTTTGTTTATTCTTTACAAGCTAGCCCATGACTACAATATCACTCGATGGTAAGTGATGATGCAGTCTAAAATGGAAGCGTGATAACTTGTTAGGGAGAGGATGAAAATCCACAAAATTGTAAACTAGAAAATACGAGTTAACTGCTTGAAATTATGTCTTAACTTTATCTACTAAGAAGAAATACGTTCCGAATTCTTCGCTTATATTTATCGCTCATGATTAAAAGTATTTAAAAAATCTGCAATATCTTTAGAGGTTTGTTGATGTTGTCGGAATATTTACTTTTAATTTTAAATTTATGATTAGGTAGGTTTAGGCTCGGTTAACGCAACGGATTTTCCCAACATTTTTTTCGTAATTTTCCATTGTAATTTAACCGATCGGTGAACAACAGTATTTTGTTAATTAAACGATTAACTTCGGGTTCATTCGAAACCCCTCAGGGTGATGTCCGAGTAACGACTAATAAACGTAAATGCACGCAATACCATTGAATTATAAGCGCAATACAAAATTTCCCGTTTTCGACGAATTCATGTAATTACATTTTTTTGTTAAAGAATATTTGCCATTTCCAAGTCGAGAACCTTTGAAGCCTGTCCAGATGAGGCGTTTTATGAATGGACTCGCGCGTAAAACGCCTCGTCTATACTCCTATAGTCACTACATTTTCTTTATCTTTTCAACGTTGTTTTATTATACCGCGTAGTTCGCGTTCCCGTGGGAATATAAAGGATAAAATATATCCCACGTTAGTTTCGAACCCATACGGGGCCCAGTCATGAGCTGGTTCTTGCATCGCGGCACGATCCAAACTCTCAAGAACCAGCTCATGACTAAGGACCCCGTATGGGTTCGAAACTAGTCGGGCATACTCCGACCTAATATCCCGCGAGTTTTAGCCGTGTTTCATAATCAATTAATATGAATAAAACTCACGATAGTTTAAATTCTAAAATATCCCACGTTTATCAGGGATAATGTAGGATTCTAATGATGATTTATTTTTTCAAATCGGTACAATAGTTTCAGAGCCTATTCAATGCAAACAAACGAACAAATCTTTCCTCTTTGTAATATATGTATAGATTTCTTTCTCGTTCAGTGGTACTCCAAACTCGTACTCCTCAATGATCTCATATAAACTGGATTTATTTTACTTCTCTGCATATTCTGTCATACCTAACTTCGGCACAAACACTATGAGTTTCTTCACTACCACTCTTCACAAAGACACCAATCTTGCCTTTTAACAGCCACTTTCTTCATGTAAAACTAAAGTAACAGTAAAAGTAGTAAGTAGTAAAGAAGACTTTATTATTCAGTGAATAAGACCGTCACTGATTTATGACGTTACTTTGACTGTTACTTGCGATGAAGAAACTGGCCATAAGTCACCTTTTGGCTATTCATAAAGCGCTGTACGGCCAAAATAATAAAAATACGCTGTCCGTCAATATTAGCAACATAAATATTAGGTTCTAAACCTAATTCTGAGTATATTGTTAGTCCTTAAGCTAACATCCTGCTCTGATTTACACCTTGCTCTTGTTTGCTCGTCAATTTTCTTAGAAAGATAATATGTACTTATTTTATGCCTAGCCATTATGTTCAGCAGTTTTCTAGAATCTTTATCCGTGGCTCTATTTATTTGTAGCAGACTAATTTGGGGATAAAATATAGCATCTCTGTCTCGCTGATAATGTGGCTTTCCATTGGTAAAAGGATTTTTATAATGAGTGTACCTAGTACTTTAGGCGTGAAAGCGTATCAAACAAACTCATATGTACATTTAAAATATTATTTAGGATAAGTTTCTAACAGTTGACAAATCATAGCATAGCTACTCTCTCTTAGGATATGTGTGTTGTGTGCTATGTGCTGGTAATTTTACCTAATAAACAGTTCCACTAACGACTTGATGAAATCAATCCACTTCCGTAGGTAGGTATATTGTAGCAAAATTCAGAAAACTTAACCACTATTCTATGTAACTTGTTCACGGCTCAATTGATCTGGATAGAGTTTGGCATTGCGGTTACGTATGCAATTTTCACAGATATAAGATTGATACGGGTAAAACCATGGGGCAACGTCAGTTATTTGTGAATAAGCGAGATAACATTAAAAACATTAAATTTTCTCACCCAATTTATGACATGCGAGATTGTTTTCGGAACGTTTAACAACGGATAACGGAACCGCGGAACAAGGCGAATGCTAACGACCAACGTTTTTACGACGGGATGGATTATTCAAATTATAAAAAAAAGTAATAAAGTAACATGAAAATTACTACCTTTTCAAATTTTCCATACAAGGAGGTCATCGGCATCTCTATCAGGTTGTGGTAACTAAATTAAATAGCTGAAGTTTGTTTATTTATTAATTTCATAAAAAACAAAACAAAATATTTTGAAAACTGTGTAGTTGAATTTTTAACACATGTAGGTACTACAAAGTGGCTCAAACTTTTAATTCCTGCGTAACTCTATAAAGGAACTCTTCATTTATAATTAATGTTTTATATAATTTATTTTCTCCTACAAGCAAGGTCATCGACATTTGACAGAACGTGAATACCTACACATTATTTATTAGAGTCTTGACAACAAACTTGCTGATTAACGATTAACGCACACTTGTGGACGACAGCCAGTCCCCCCCTGAAAGAAACTTTTGAAGAAACCGAGGATGATTGAAAAGAGAAATCTTCAGTATCTGTATACACATCTGCCGGTATTCTATTTGTCCCCTAGCAGCGTGTGAAAAAGCTGTTTAAAATGGCGCTTATAGTTAAAGATAAATGAAAAATCCTCTGTTGTCCACTTCTCCAGTATGCGCCGGCCATATGGTGACGGACTGGGTCGGCGCGATTGGTGTGTAGATTCTATTTATCAACCTGATTAGAAAGATCATTCAAGGTGGCCGGAGCTACTTGCTCTCCCGAAGGCCATTGGTCCTAACGCTCTAAGAAAACTCTGCTGGATTGCGTTAGCGTCAAGCGTTAATAATCGCATATTATACGAGTACATAAAGGAGTCATCGGACTTCCGCGACTTTATCGATCGATTTATGTACGTCGAAGGATTTTCTACAAGCTTTCAAATACTTTATTACTAATTGTTATCAGAAATCCTTATTTAGTTTTGACCTCATCTATAAAAGGAAATCGAATGCAAATGTGACGGCCATTCTCAAGAATTCGCAAACAATATATTTTGGTGATTTCTGTGTCTGAAACCTGAATTGTCTCAGATTAGGATCAGTAAATGAGATACATTGCAGAGAGAGCTTAAGCACCTTACTTTTCTTTAAGTAAAATCGTTATAATTTTTTTTATTCTTCTTGAAGTCAATTTATCATCATCATTTCCTTGTCCTTATCCCACTTGAAAAATTGGTCATTCACTTCTATCATATCACGTCAACACTTATCAGCTTTTACACACAGTTAATTATTTGTACACTCCAACCATCTCTCCTCTTTTAGAATTTAAACTATCGTGAGTGTTATTCATATTAAATGATTATGAAACACGGCTAAAACTCACGTGATATTACGTCGGAGTATGCCCGACTAGTTTCGAACCCATACGGGGCCCTTAGTCATGAGCTGGTTCTTGCATCGCGGCACGATCCAAACTGCGAAGCGGCTGCGCGACGCGCTGCTGCACGCATTGCGCGCGCGGAGAGGGGTTGAGTGGTGGGGAGTGAAGGTTCCGTTACACTCTCCGACGGTTCATTAATGTCATCTTCATTAGACTCGTCTTCTTGTAAGCAAACCGAACTAATGCTATCTTGTTCCAAGTTTGTTGTATGTGACAATGAAAGAAATAGCGGTTTCCACGCTGTGGGCAGCAACCATCCATGATCCCGATTAAAATTCGGGTGACGACTAATTTCTATCGCTTCACGCATCTTACGAGGTACTAGAAACTTTTCCCTTGACAATACAGAAGCCTTATCAAAACGGATATAATGAGTCGTACCCGAAGCTAGAACATGCTCGGCTATTGTTGAACCGTCCGTGTCCACATTCTTCATGCTCCGTATGTGTTCTTTTACTCTTGTGGTGATGTTACGGCGAGTCTCACCGATGTATGATCTACCACAGTCACACGGAATCTTGTACACCCCGGGCACGTTCAGCGGATCCCTATCCTTAGGCGATCGCAGTATACTCTTCCTCTATCTCTCCTCTTACTCTTTTCTTGCGCCTTTCCACTTGCAATTTCAGCATCATCAAATTTGAAGTTATTTTTGTGTTTTACTAAGCGATAGGTCCGTGGCCCAGGTAATGTGACATAACGGTTAAGGCCGGTATCACCGGCGGCATGTTTATTAATACTGGTATCTCGGTCCACATTGTTTTTCTTTCTACCATTTCGCAATGGTGTCTACTGTCTATGCCTATAAAAATACTACTAGAAGGTCAACTAGATCAAGCCGCACTATCGCACGTGGGCACTTACGTCTCCTAATGCATTCACGCATTTACTTAGCAAATAATATTAATTAATTGGCAGGCATAATAAAAAAAACAGTATAAAACCTAAAGAGTCTATTTGTCATGGTACCGTCTACAAACCTATCAGTAGATAGGACATAATTGCTGCAATGTTATTTATCAGAGTCACACGGGTGATGGAACGAGCTATGCTCGGAGTATCTCTGCGTGATCGAATCAGAAATGAGGATATCCGCAGAAGAACCAAAGTCACCGACAAAGCTCTAAGAGTCGCGAAGCTGAAGTGGCAATGGGCGGACGGGTCATAGTTCGAAGATTCGATGGCCGTTGAGGTCCCAAGGTGCTGGAATGGCGACCACGCACTTAAAAACGAAATGTTGGTTGATCCTCCACCAGGTGGACGGACGACATCAAACAAGTCGCAGGGGTTCACTGCAGGCGGCTCAGAATCGTGATGTTTGGTAGTCCCTACAAAAGGCCTACGTCCTGCGGTGGATGTCCATCGGCCGATATGATGATGATAATGATGATGAATGTTATTTATTGCTATTAAAAGTCAAAGACAAATCGATTTCTGAAAGTTTTTAAGGTTAAAAAAATTAACGAGTTATTCGCAATTGCTTCGATTTTCCTTGAAAAACAAAAAATATTTTTATCCAGGCTCTAAATAATAATCAATGTCGTATTTACTTAGCGCTCTGTATCTAATGGTTTCACAGTAAACCTATGAACCTGATCAAGGTACGTCAACACTCGTAGCCTTCGGATAAATGAGTGCGAGGGTCGCAGATGACCAAACGGCATCTTGTGAAACTTGTGTCTTTAATTTCTAATCAAATAAATTAATCTTTGTGTTAAATATATTAATGTGAATATAAATAAATGTCAATCTATACTAATATTATAAATGCGAAAGTGAGTTTGCTTCACCGACATACATGCTACTAATATTATAAACGCGAAAGTTTGTTTGGATGTTTGTTACTCTTTAACGCCGCAACTACTGAATGGATTTGACTGAAATTTGGAATAGAAATAGATTTTACTCTGGAATAACACATAGGCTACTTGTCATTCCGGAAAATCCATGGTTCCCGCGGGATTTGTGAAAAACTGATTTCCACGCGGATGAAGTCGCGGGCGTATATAGTAGCAGATCTTTATAAGAAACGACCTTTAGCCAATTCTACCTAAATACCTAGGTATAATTTGAGACACCGGCAATACCAAGTACACACCATAAATGATCTCATAAAACAGGATAAATCGCGAAATAGGTACCTAGATACTATGATAAACACTAGTATTTATATTAAATATTTTACATAAATAAATAATGTATTTCATACATATATTATACTAATGGACACTTCTTCCCTATCCCTACTCTACACTATTCAACCCCAACCCTACTCCTACCCCTTGACTCTTAAACGTTTGTAGGGGAAAAAGAAAATAGTTGCTTTTATGGTTTTACCGGCAATTATTCTAATTTATCCAACCTTTAAACCTTGCCTATACCTCCACGATAATCTCAAGACCAAGATAAAATAAATTTGTTCAGTCGATCTCCAGTTTTAGCGAGACTAACGAACAGTTTTTTTTCGAATTCATTTATATGTATATAGATACCGTAATCTTGTATATAGGTACTTAATTATCTACTCTTTTTTTTTCCTGTCCTATAACATAATTACTGTGAGGAATTTGTTATTTACGAGTAGTAATTATATTAAATATGTAGGTAAAGTAGTAATATTTATTAAGTAGCATAACAACATCGTGGTGCCCAAGGGAGGAAAAAAGAAAAAGAGGCAGACCAATTAGTAGATGGAATGACGATCTGATTGCCTTTGAAGGGACATACTGGACCCGATCAGCAATGGAAAGGACACAATGGAAGAGGATGGGGGAGGCCTTTGCCCAGCAGTGGGATGAAATTTAACTGTAAAGCATGTAATAAATATTATGTAATTTAGATTGTAAAGGCTTAAATAAATAAATAAATAAATATTTATTATGTGAGCCGTGATACCCCAATGGATATGACCTCTGCCTCCGATTCCGGAGGGTGTGGGTTCGAATCCGGTCCGGGGCATGCTCAACCAACATGTCAGTTGGGTGCATTTTAACAAATTAAATATCAAGTGTCTCAAACGGTGAAGGAAAACCATTGAAAGGAAACCTGCATACCAGAGAATTTTCTCAATTCTCTGTGTGTGTGAAGTCTGCCAATTCGCATTGGGCCACCGTTGTGGACTATTGGCCTAACCCCTCTCAGTAGCTGAGAGGATACTCGATGCAACAGAGAAGTTGGAGGTGCATGCCCCGATACGGATTCGAACCAGCACCGGACCGAGGTAAATTTTAGAATGGAGCGAGATCCAATTATGGCGCCTTTCCTGTTTGCTCCTAACATTATAAACTAGGGACGTTTGAAAAGTTCGTAGCCTAACGTATATCTGAATGTCATACATTTTTAACCGACTTCAAAAAAAGGAGGAGGTTTCTCAATTCGACCGTTCGATTTCGATTCGATTCAAGCCGTTTAAAAAAAAAATGCGCGGCCCGAGACCGATTTTGAAAATTCTATTTTCCCTAGAAATTCATGGTATTTTTGAGTGGCTATATTTTATCCCCGTATTCACACGGGAACGGGAAGTATGGGGGTGAAACCACGGTGCGTCAGCTAGTAAATAAAACAACATAAAATAAAATGATTAAAGATTTTTCTTTCGCAAAGCTTTTCCTTTATTTTGCTTCCGAACTGATCAATCGATGTCGACACGACTTCTTCTATGTAATGCTAATTATTCGTATTCGATATTAATTCGTTCTGCTTTTTCTTTTTTTATTTTATTCCCTTTTTAAAGAGCTTAGTCTCTAAAGTGACTATGTAGCTCTCGTAATGCTACTTAAGCTATAACATACATTAATTAAAATTATCTTAAGCCTAATTAAGTAATACTATCTAGTTATTTACATAATAACAATTGGATACTTTATACCCAACTAGCCGACGCCCGCGACTTCGTCCGCGTGAAACTCGATGTAAACTTTCAACTACCCCTATCCTACCCCTACTCTACCCCTACTCTACCCCTACCATACCCCTACCCTACCCCTAGCCTGCTTTTCTGGTTGATTTTTTACACCTTGTGTCCGAAAAACCCAAATATCTTACGGAACCCTATTTTTTTCCAAAATAAAATTTAGCCTATGTTACTTGTGGATAATATAGCTTTCGAATGGTGAAAGAACTTTTAAAATTGGTCCAGTAGTTTTTGAGCCTATTCATTACAAACAAACAAACAAACAAACATACAAACAAAGTTTTCCTCTTTATAATATTAGTATAGATATAATTTAGTAGTAAGACCTCTTTTTTGGTAGTTTGGTTAAGCAAACTTTTAGAAACATTTCTGCAGTCCACGTGTACGAAATAGATTACAGCTGTAATTGTTTACCTTACCAGTGCTTTGTAATTTTAAACATTTAAGCACTATAAAGATAAATATTTCCCCGTTGTCACATGCATTTACAGACATCGATAAGATCTGCAGTTGTCGTGAAACAAGCGAAATAATTGATCTCTCAGCAAACTGTGTGCTTCGTAGTTTATTTTTTCATTTCAACCTGAAGCATCTAACAAACGAGTAAGACAATTGAAATAATTTTATTTATAAATATATATTTTTTTTAATCACACTAATATTTTAAAGGCGAAAGTTGTTGTGTGTGTAAGTTTGAAAGTGTGTAAGTATGTTTGTTCCTCCTTCACGCTGCGGCTACTGAAGCGATTTGGTTGAAATTTGAAATGGAAATAGATTTTTGGCAAAATGCTGAGTTTTCTTTTCTTTTTCTGGGTTATGCCACATATCGCGTTCTATATTGCTCCACTGTTTTGAGTGGACAGTTCAGCCATATTTTTTTTTTTACAATTTATTAATGTGATATGTGGCATTACTTGAAATAGAGATCTTTTCTTATTTAATTAAAACCTCGTGTCACGGTGTTTTGGTACCACTTTTTAGAGACGGCTCGACTGATTTTAATGTTTTTTTTTATATATTTGGCATTTATGAGGATAGGTCGTAAAGAGTATCTCATCGACAATCGACATCCTATATTTTCAATTCGCGATATTAGTTTTTTTCGTATAAAAGAAATTTATTCTAGTTAGTTTGTCTTTAGTACTTATACATACCTTATTAACGTGTTTTTATGATGAATATATGTATTTATACGTATTTATATATGAATTATACGTAGTATTCTTTTATTTATTGAGTTATATTAATCATAATGCAATTTATCTTGTAAAATCAAAAAGTAGAGTACAAAACGGTACATACCGTATATTAACGGGGTTTTGTCGGATTTGATGATTGTTTCCGTCAGTTATTCGGCGAGAATAACAAAAAAATATAATTAAGTATTCATTGTTCAAAAGTCTGTTAAAAAGAGATTGTTATGAAATTAGACGGACACAAGAAATACACTAAAAATGTGTGAAAAAGTGTGCTTTTAACTTTTAGGTGGCTTTGCAAAGGGTTAGATTTCATTTGTTTTTTTTTTTCCGACAAAAATTAAAAAAAAATCTGATCAATGCGCACAAATTACAAGTATGTAATGAATTCTACTGATATGCCCAATTTGTAAATAATTTATAATTGCCTAATGGATAATAACGTTTTGTTGATTATAATAATTAGTGATTTATGAATTGCAGATGTTTTTGTACAAAAGTGGAACAAGGTTTTTGATTTTTTGTACACTTTGTAATTAAACATTGTAACAAATAACTGATTCCTTAGTTTTTTTATATTGTTGGGCATAATTTTACTGTCGAGCCCGGAAACAAAAATATATCATTGAGAAATATCAAAAATTCAAAATCAATTTATTTGAAGTAGGTAAACTTAGCTTACAAGCACTTTCGAAACGTTAGGTTATGCTGTTAACGTAGTAAGTAAAGTCGAAAACTTGACAAAGTATGTACCTGCATACTATATTTATCTATCAATACAATACGCGAAAAAAATTCTAAAATCTCAAACTCTTCGAAAATTAAAAAAATGTATTGGAACGAATGGGATTTGCTATCAACAGTCACTTGATCAAGTTATCGATCAGATCTGTCATTCCCATATATTTTTTTAGCAATTGTAGAAAGACAATCGACGTGCAACATGGCTAAGGCCCAGTTTACACTCATTTTGAATTTAATTTAAACTTTTTGTAGGGATAATTGTCTGATTGTGTAAGTGTCAGCGGGGGGTGTTTTGAAGGGGATTTTATAATAATGTTACACAAAAGAGGGGGGGTGGGATGCTTTGAAGGGGATTATGTAACAATGTTACACAATCATAGATAACATAATAAAGATCCGTGTACCAAAATGAACGCAGTTGGAATGAGTCCATTAAGGCATAAATGGAAATGTTTGCATCTCACTTTGAATTTTAATGCTAAATTTTCAATTGTAATGAGCTATGTGAAGTACGCTATTACATTATTTATTAAATTTATGTTAAGTGCATAATCTTGTGTATTATGTCATCTTTTGGCAAATAAACTGTTTTTTTTTCCTTTTTAAAGAGCATCTTTTTAGGATACAATAGACGAAAAGCGGAGCAAAGGATTAAGTATTTTTTCTGTAAGTCGAGTTTAAAAAATAATACGATGTGTATTAGGTAGGTATATGTATAAAAGTCACTCACGATATGTCGAAAACCGCTTGAGGTACAAAGTTGAAATTTGGCAGGGAGGTAGTTCTTAGTAGACATTCGCTAAGAACGGATTTTGCAAGAGGGTCCAATTAAGGAGGTCTAAGGGCGGACGAAGTGGCGGGCGTCCGCTAGTTTTTTATATTGCAGTGATTATTCTAGTAGGTCTAGTCAACGACATTTTTATACTATAGACATGTTACGAGTACATGACTACAAAATCACCGCAAAAAGTGGGCCGAATTCAGCGACTCCACTGAGCGCACACATGTACAATTCTGTGTTTAATTCTATTATATATTTATGTTTATACAGTTTCTAAAGTTCCTAAACACACAACTCGACATAGTATAAGTATTTTATTTGTATAAGTTTATATATTTTGTTTAAATAACTTTCAAATATTAGATAGAAGTAGGCGTTACTTTGCGGAAGTTCATCATGAATAATTATTTATTTTGCTATCATCCGCGAAAAGCCGACGAACCCATGCGACAACGTCACCCAGGTCCGACAAAATACTCTCTACGTACGTTTCACCCCGAAACCGGAGCATCCTCAGACGTTCAATTGCAAACGTTGCAATTGCACGTTGTAGAGTCAACATCTCCTTCATTATATTTAAATAACTTTCGTTGTTTACTATTGTTAGATTTTTAATTATTTAAATAATTATAAATACATAAGACAACATATAAAAACTCCTTCTTCCAGATAAATGTTTTAATCTGTACTGTTTATTAATGATTATGGTTTTATTCTGAGGTTGGTAGGGTATTGTGATATATACTCTATGAAAAAGAGGCTAACATGCGATGAAGTGGCGTGAAGTAAATTTAATTAATGTATTATCCATCTACCAAAGTAACGATTTGTTTAAGAATGAGTAATAAGTTATTTGAAATACAGTTTATACATTCCAGCTTGTGTAATTTTATTCCATTGCTTTTATCAGAAGTGAGAGTACCTACGAACACGATGTCATTACCTACATTAAAGTCGATCTACAGAAAGAAAATGTAACGGCATTTAAATGAAGTGTGAATTTGGGAAACAGTGGTTTACATTACGAGAAATGCGATAAAAATCATACGTGTGTACAACCATTAAGTATGTATACCACTGACGGCTATGGGACCACGCCGCACTGGTCCCGGTAAAAGTATTTATGCGATGTCGGTTGTCGATGCTTACAATATCTAACAAGAATGAAGAAACGTAAACGTAACACACTTATACCATGTTGACGATATTTATGAGCAAAACAGTCAAACAGTCCAACAGCACTCATAAGAGGATATTATTTGAAAAACTGCGAGAGAACAGAGAAGAACGTGTAAATTAATAACAAAATACAAAGATGCATGTGTGGTGTTAGCTGCAGAGTTATATGAGATGGAATCCTGTTGGTTTGACGGATGAGAAATACCAATGATGTCTAAATATATTAAACTAGGTGTCTGGTGAGTTTTATTATTTTGATTAAACAGCCTCATAAATTATTCAGTTGTGACTAATATGAAATAAAATTACAAAGAATAAATAATCACTAGGTGAAACTAAGTATGGTTGATAGGTTGTCAGTTTGTCTGGCTTATTGTCAAAACATTTTTGTTAGATGACTATATCTAGGAAACCAAAATCATTTAAGTGAAAAGTACACACACACACACACACACATACACACTGCTCAAGAAATTAACGTATGAAGACAGACCACTCTAGGGTTGTTAGGATGACTACTAGGAGGGACTACATTACATCCGTTGCTGACATGGGACTAAAATGAATTAACTAAAATATTGTTTTTTTTTGTGCCTGTAACTTCAAACTATACATTTGTTATATGTGAGTTTTTATGACTGAATAACATAAAAATTAAAAATATATGAAGTTTTATGTAATGGTTCAAGTATTATTTTAGGCCTTGATGTAGGTACCTGATAACAAGTTTTGAGACAGCTATTACAATATTTTCAGATAGGATTTGCTTAGATATATCATTATGTAGATTACTGTATGTACTTAATATAAATTTTTTTTAAATCTTTTAAGAAATTGGATTGATAGATTTCTTGAAAAATAAATTTGTAGTTATGTTTGAAAACCTATTTAACTATTCAAGCGTTGACAACATGCCTTCAGCCTATTTAGTATAGAACAGTTATTAACAATCTGCAGCAACACAGTAAATGATTCTTATCCATGAATATTATTATATTCGGCTTATCTACAAGAGTACTAAGAGATATTATGATATTCATCTTAATGAAATCTTATAATTAATTAAATTGGAGATTTTTTTTAGGGTGATATTAAAAAGTTACTTGTGTGACAATTGAGTAATAAATAATTAATTATAATAATATCATTGATCACAAATTGTCTTAGAGCCCAGTCTGTATGGACTTCAAGTAAAGAGACACAGATTGCCATAAATAGGTTGTAAAATATTTGTCTAAGACATATTTTGACAGTTTTGTGGGTGGGTGACGTTGGGCTCTCTTTTCATTAATGGTCATGTGCAGATGTATAGATTCTACATACAAGTAAATTAACCATACTATTGCTGTTGTTTTAGATTCAATCAATCAGTTTATTATTTGCAGATACACTAGTGTATTTAATCCATGTCTCATTTGTTTATTTCTAGCATTTTATTAGATTGCAACATTTTGTATAATTATGAAAATTAGTAATTATTATGGGGTTGTGGTTAGAATTATATATTCGGATGGTTACAATGATATGTGCATAAGGTTTTAACTAGGGTATACTAGTACACTAAAGGTAAAAAAAAAAAATTAGAAAATTCCTTGGCCAACATATTAAGTGGTATAGGTTTTGAATATAGATTTGTATTGGGTCCTTAGGTAGTCAGTACATTTGTGCATCTACAAAGTGCACGCCACCGAGTTGTTGGTACCTGCATGCAACTGATGGGTGGTCTGCATCAAGTATGAATCAATATAGAGACTTAAATCATTACATCAGTAAAATAATTAATGGATATAGCCAAAAAAAAAAAAAAAAGAAATTTAACAGAATTAAAAAAAAAGAATATACTAAAATTAATGAATAGGTAAAACCTCTGATAGCAAACTAGAGGTATATAACAAAGGGGGTGGTCTGGTCTAAGACAGGTTTATGCTACTATTATTACAAAAAAGGGGGTAGTCTGAAGATAATTATACAATACATAGTCAAATATCATCTTTTCTTATCTAGTGATAACTACTAGGATTGGATTACATACTAAAATTATTACAATCATAAATCGCAATATTTTCAAGAAGTCTTTATTATCATTAAAAAAAAAAGCATTTCTTTAAGAGAAAGAGTCTTTTGTCTGAATTAAAGTAAATTGATAGATTAACACATGTTTAACATTTTATTTCATTTTATGTACCGGGTCTAAGGTTCATTCAATTATAGACTGATTTTCTCTTGGATGCTAGGTATGCTAGTTATGTTAAATTAAATTATTTGTCAAACAAGTATGATATTTATCTGAACGATTAAGTGACTGAGCTATGTGATACTGTGTGAAAATATTTGATTACAGATCCGAGATGCATGGATATTGATTGATGAATATGGGATATATGAGATTCTCATGATAATCATTGGGTTGAACACAGCCCTATTCGACAGTTGACCCAAATCACAAAGATGAGAGAAGTTACACTATGTATTGATAACACACGATTTAAATTTAGTATTTTTATTTATGATATGATGATATTATAATTATGTATTATATTGAGAGTTATTAGTTTTGATATCATATATACATATATTTTAAATATTTGCTCACATCCATGATGTTATTCATTAATTATGACTTACTGATGACGATTTGTGTTTTGGTAAAATTTTAATATAAGGATAGATGTATTACACAGGCCGACACGATTTTCGTTGTCCAAGATATAATTTTTTTTTTTTCTACTGATTTTGTAGTGCTGATTACGAAATCAGACCTAATTTTATCATACCACATCAGATTTTTAGTAAAATTAATATATTCGCTAGTTTTGATTTTTCAGTGAAATTTTCGAGTTTTGGCACTCTTTCTTTGAATTAAGCAACCTCTCATGAGAAATTACTTCAGTTATAACAACGACACACCTATTTGTAACGCGTTTCGTGGAAATAAGCTGTTATAGTGCCTTTGTTAAAAAAAATATATATATATTTTAGTTAATGGTTTTTTTTGTTGTTGGAAAACGTCTGATAAACATAACGTCTTCTATAAAGTGTCACAATAGTCCAGATATATTTTGTTACATTTGTTGAAACTTTATGATTCTAAGCAAAAACTGAAAAATTTGTGGAAAATATGTATAATAAATATGTAGCTTATTTTGACTTCAAAATACAAATAAAATCGTGGACTCTGCAGTTTGTACTAATCGTGTTGAACAATTAAGGCAGTGGACACTGGACATACAGCAAAAGACAATCTCTACCTTTTGGTACTACCTATGATATAGTGAAAGCAAGACAATCATACAGATATTGTTATTTTTGCTGTATGTTAGAAGCTTTTAAAGTAAAATTTGTTTTCCTTTTTGTAAAAAAAAAAATTGATGTGATAGAGTAATTGTGCAGGTATTTTTGTGTTCAAAATACTATAAATTACTGATAATTTTTACTGAAATCAAAACAACGTTCAAAAAGTATTCATTTGTCGGCCGGTGTTATCGATAATATTTTAGATTGTATTATAGTATAGTAGTGTTATGACGACTAATATACCGTTATTTGTTTTGTGAATGATTATGGATATATTTGTTGTATAATAATTTCTCTATTGATTATTACACAGCAAAATAAAATAAATAAATAAATATAAAAAGATTCCAACGAATTGATAAACTCCTTTTTTTTGAAGTCGTTTAAAAATGTATGTATATGTATTTATATCTGATTTTATATTTTGATTATCTTCTATCACATGTCATCTGGAAGTCTAACACGATCATGAAGTCCTGTAACTATATTAGTTCTGAACTTGATGGTGAGGGGTTCGGTGCAGATGCAACACATCATCTGGAAGTCTAACACGATCACAAAGTCCTGTAACTTTACTAGTTCTTGACTTGGTGGTGAGGGGTTCGGTGCAGATGTCACACATCATCTGGAAGTCTAACACGATCACAAAGTCCTGTAACTTTACTAGTTCTTGACTTGGTGGTGAGGGGTTCGGTGCAGATGTCACACATCATCTGGAAGTCTAACACGATCACAAAGTCCTGTAATTTTACTAGTTCTGGACTTGGTGGTGAGGGGTTCGGTGCAGATGTCACACATCATCTGGAAGTCTAACACGATCACAAAGTCCTGTAACTTTACTAGTTCTGGACTGGGTGGTGAGGGGTTCGGTGCAGATGCCATGAATCGATGATGACGAATTTGACAAATATAAATAATGTTTTGAAATGATGAAAATAGATAAGTTGATTGACAAAAGCTTCACATGAACATTATGTTTATTTATAATATGTATCACTCTTATTCTTATTTAACATTTTTATGATAAAAGTTTATAGAAGAAATCAAGAATTTCATTATAGTTTCATTGGATTCTTTTAAATAACTTATGGGATGCTGTGTGATAATTAATTATAAAATTTTATTGTTAACATTGTTCTATTTATAGTTGATATTATAGTAATGTCATAATTTCATGATATTCTTGTGTTGTTTGGGGACAAACTCTTAGTAAGGATGGCCGAATATTAGAAGATAAAGACATTACATTTGTAAATATTACATATCGTCTATGTACTTAATGCTTTAAATTAATCTACTACTCTGTCTAAGTTAATTACAATATTTAATAAGTCTCTGTCTAGAGTAAAGCTCCCTCTTGTCATCTGGAAGCTCAGACAAATATTAGAAGATAAAGACATTACATTTGTAAATATTACATATCGTCTATGTACTTAATGCTTTAAATTAATCTACTACTCTGTCTAAGTTAATTACAATATTTAATAAGTCTCTGTCTAGAGTAAAGCTCCCTCTTGTCATCTGGAAGCTCAGACAAATATTAGAAGATAAAGACATTACATTTGTAAATATTACATATCGTCTATGTACTTAATGCTTTAAATTAATCTACTACTCTGTCTAAGTTAATTACAATATTTAATAAGTCTCTGTCTAGAGTAAAGCTCCCTCTTGTCATCTGGAAGCTCAGACAAATATTAGAAGATAAAGACATTACATTTGTAAATATTACATATCGTCTATGTACTTAATGCTTTAAATTAATCTACTACTCTGTCTAAGTTAATTACAATATTTAATAAGTCTCTGTCTAGAGTAAAGCTCCCTCTTGTCATCTGGAAGCTCAGACAAATATTAGAAGATAAAGACATTACATTTGTAAATATTACATATCGTCTATGTACTTAATGCTTTAAATTAATCTACTACTCTGTCTAAGTTAATTACAATATTTAATAAGTCTCTGTCTAGAGTAAAGCTCCCTCTTGTCATCTGGAAGCTCAGACATACATAAGACCTACCTCGCTAGATGTTGTTTTTCGTCAAAGTACATGATTTACTTGTATGATCTAATGCGATTATAAGAACTGTCTCTGTAGAATCGAGGTTTCATAGTTATAACTTTATATTAACATAACTTTTAGTTTAGTTTAGGAATGACAAAATGACAGACAATTTTGTCATGAATTTGGGTAATTGGACTGAATCTGGAAGTGATTAAAGATTGAATTTATTTCAAATTTGTAAAAACAAGAATTAACATACCAGTTTAACTGAATTTAAGTGTTTGGATTTTTATCAATAGAATCACTATCAAAATCTGTATAGGTCTGTATTCACAATTTGTAAATATTGAATGAGAAATCTGTTAAACTATAATTATATTAATTCTTAAAGAATAATTAAATGTATTGTAGGGTGTTTCAACATATTGTTAAATCAAGGTTTAAAATTAGAAAATATCTGTAATGACAAAATTGAATTTTACTACTTGTAAATCAGTGAATTTAGCAAGTAGTAATAATAATAGATTAATTGGGACTCACTTTTGTTATAATTAGAAATTATTGGAGAATTAATGAGTTGTGGTAATAAACATAAATTAAAATTTTAAATACTATGAGACATAGTTCAGTGAATCTTTATAATAATGTAATGTTAGAATTTATTTGTGTTTACAAAGTTTGAGGACAAACTTGTAGTCAGTATGGCCGAATGTTAGATTTTTAATTATTTAAATAATTATAAATACATAAGACAACATATAAAAACTCCTTCTTCCAGATAAATGTTTTAATCTGTACTGTTTATTAATGATTATGGTTTTATTCTGAGGTTGGTAGGGTATTGTGATATATACTCTATGAAAAAGAGGCTAACATGCGATGAAGTGGCGTGAAGTAAATTTAATTAATGTATTATCCATCTACCAAAGTAACGATTTGTTTAAGAATGAGTAATAAGTTATTTGAAATACAGTTTATACATTCCAGCTTGTGTTATTTTATTCCATTGCTTTTACTACGAATGTTTACAAATACAATGAATTGCGGTCAATTAGCCGCTTTTGTTCGCCTCAGTTTTGACGCGCTAGTGACATATCTCTATTATAAAATCTTTGGGTCTAATTCTACAAACACGCCTACTAAGTGGGATATTCTATTAAATTGCACGCAAACAACTCTACCTTCAAAGAAATCACAGCCAAGCGCAAAGTTTTCGTCAAACAAACAAGTCGTCTAAAAACGCATGTATGTAGGCGTTAGAGCTAACGCTAATAAGCATAATACCATTTATGTCGTGCGAATGACAAAATTAATATATAACACAACGGTTATGTACCTTGACCTAAAAAGCGACAAATGTATTGGGCAGTTTTGCATATTATCGTGATTTGCCGTTTTGATTAGTGTATTTTCAAATGTTTGTAGTAAGTGTTAGATAGTTTTAGATTATTTACTACTAACTGACGCACCGCGGTTTCACCCGGTAGTTCCCGTTCCCCTGAGAATACGGGGTTTAAATATAGCCTATTTAAACTCATAAATACCGTGGTATTTATATTTTGGTAAAAGAATTTCTAAAATCGGTTCTGTAGATCTAAAGATTACGTCCTATATCGCCACAAACTTTACCTCTATGATATTGGTATTTTTTCTTGTGTGCGTGCTAGGTTACTTAACAGACCAGGGATAATGCAGGCATAGAAGCTTTGCTAGAGACTACTTGAGACTCGATCTGAGATTTTGTAGAAACTTTGGGATCAATGGGGTATGTGAACTCAGTGGTCAGTTCTGAAGCTCCCGTGACTGTGGTTGGAATCTACGTATCCATCCGTGTGTCATATTTTTTTTTTAATAGAAAAGAATGGATGATTGTCGTGGATAGAGGGATTAATGATTATCCGAACCCACGGCTAGAGAAGACTAAGTCACTATCCACTGCGCCACACGGTCGTTAAAACTACACCGTCAACAAAACAAATAACAGGACAGAGAATTCAATGTATAAACATAATACGAATTACAATAACAATCAGCAGCCAGTTATGTTTAAACACTCTCTGCGGTGTGTGATACAGTATCAAAACAGCTCGACTATTCCATTATAGAAAAGGAACTGAAATAATACAGTGTTCAGAGGACCTTGTTTTGATGATAGTATATTCCAGTAAGAGCAGTGATAGATCTAGTTCGGAGGGCGTATGTTCGAATTTGGGTATGCACCTCCAACTTTTTAGTTATGTGCATTTTACTAGGTACATTAAATAACACGTGTATCAAATGGTGAAGGAATAAAACATCGTGAGGAACCTGCTTAACTGAGAATTTAGTTAATTCTCTGCGTGTGTGAAGTCTACCAATCCGCATTGGGCCAGCGTGGTGAACTAACCCTAACCCCTGTCATTCAGAGAAGAGACTAAACAGTGAGTCGAATATGGATTGTTAATGAGTTACAATGACTAAATTCGAGTATGTTGTTATTAGAATCGTTCCCTTAACAGGGCTCGTGCTCAACAGGCGAGGCGAATATGGGTTTTTTAATGATAAGGTACAAGGTACAATGACTTAATTCGAGTATCCCTTATCGTTGCTCAGGAGCAAGCACCTTATTAAAACGAATGCGTGCTTAGTTATTACTTAGTTGGTGACAAAAGAATGCTCTTACCAAAAAGGAGAGTAATCTAAAGGGTCTTTGTTCGGTAGTTGATGTTATCTTTTTAACAGTAAATAAATGAAAGTATTATTTGGCTTGTCCCCAGGTGTTCCACCTGCGCGACATCCGCTGGGAGCGGCAGCGGTTCCTCTCCAAGTCGTTCGTGGCGTTCGTCACCTTCAACGTGTTCAGCTACTCGCTGCTGGCGGCCGAGGTGCTCACCATCAACGTCGCTGACACGTCCCCCAAGCAGAAGGTGAGTTCTTCAACTTTCTTTTTCTGTTTGTGTACGTGCCGTATGTTCAGACCAATTATAGAAGGACCTGTATCGCACTCATAATCACGAACAAAATTATCTGTCATTTTCTGAAGAAAACGAACTTAGATTTGGTATATATTTTATACTAAACTAGAAGTTTTGCAATTTTGTTACGCAATTCAATTACACAAAAAGGTATTTTTACGGAGCTCTTTAACTGACGAACACGATTACAACTATTTAACATCGATTTTATAGAGACAGTTTTCATAATCGCATTAGATCGTTGATCATATACTTTGACAGAAATGTAACGTCTAGCGAGGCGGGTATAATAATTGGTCTGAGGCCGTATGCCGTAAGGCTCCTTAATTGGATCTCAGAGGTGTCACCGGGGGGCGAACGTAGAAGCATCGCACGATGGGACCCGATGGCAGAAGCAGAAAGATGGGCGGAACTCTCCTCTGAGGTTCGGACCGCTTAGGATTAGTATAAGCAACATGTGGACATCCACATTCCTCGTTTTTTCATTGTACGTTTTTAGTTACACCGGCATGGTACCACATGTGTATTTATATTCACGGTATATCAATGTAAGACGTTTTATAGTCTGGCAAGTTCGTTGATAACACTCCCATGATATGCGGGCGACAGGGGGAATGACTGCGCGGGTGTGAAATCGTGCGTGCGGGGGAAGTGACGTGCATCAGTTGTCGGTTTTTTATTAATCGCTACACACCCCCCGGCCTGCGCTGAACATGCGGAGTGTTACGAACGAAGTTGCCAAGTTATAGTAATAACGTGGGATTCTAGTGGTAAAATAATTTTCAAAATTAGTTCGGTAGATCTATAGATTACCCGCTACAATATCACTTACTTATGTATTATCGATTCGTCTACAAGGATAATAATATTTATTAACATTTTAACATTATGTCAATGTTGATTATATGAATGTAAGCATCCAACCAAGTTAATGACGTATGAGTTTTATACCAAACTGAATATTAAGTACGAAAACAATGCTCGAAATTGACGAAGAGCATTGTCATTAACTCATTTAAGAAGACTTTAATGTTCCTAATTGTATTTATGGTGAGAAACTACTAACTATAATATTTTTTGTAACTTTTAGGCTAATTTAACAACATTATGATGAATGGGTCCGCTTAATGTTTTTACATTACAATCGATGTACCACTGCGATGTTTTTACACCACTGTACTCTACAGAGTTACACTAATTAAAAATGTGTTTACCATTTTTATGAGCCATTGAGCGAAAAAATTGCGTTTCGTAATGAGTTTCATTTCCGTTTATATGATAATATGTGGCCGGATTGTGTTGTCTGCGTCATATCTACGCTGTGGGAACAGTGTCCTGACAAATTACTTAATTTACTCAAATTGCTCGTGAGTGTCACCCGGCCGTCAGCGCGTCTTCACAGCGAGTTAGAGCGGGGGCACGCGATGCGTTGCGGCGCCGCATCGCAAAGATTTCACAGTATCAACGGGCACGCGAGCAGTGCGGCGCCGCAACGTTGTTATGTCGCAGCGACGCCGTAGCAGCGTTGGACCATCTGTTAAAAGTCAAAAGTCAAAATTCATTTATTTCAATTATGCTTAGTTTACAAGCACTTTTGAAAGACAAGATTATGTCATAATTTAATTTAATTTAATGGTGGTAATAATAGTCGAAAACTTAAAACTAAAGTTACGAGGGTTCCAAACGCGCCTTGGTCCGAGAAGAGCCAACAACAAACTCAGCCAAGGTTTTTTTTTTGTTTTCCACCATTTTACAAACTTATTTAAAACTAAGCACACAGTTAATAACACATTGGCATAAACAACTGAGCGGTGCCGCTCCGACGTCGCAACGCATTCACTCCTCCCCGCCTCGTCTCGGTGGTTGCGGTGCGGTGCCGAACCGCATCGTGTGATAAGCCACAGATATTTCTATGGAAGACGATGCAGCGATACCGCTACGGCGCCGCACCGCTGCCGCAACGCATCGTGTGCCCCCGCTACGGACTTCGTGTACAACGTAGATGACGCCGCAGCCTTAAAATCGCAGCGGCGTCGCAGTTGCGCCTTACCATAAGCTCTTAAATCGGCAATGATTCCATAATGTTTCGACATTTAGTATCCTGAGGGCCATTAAACTTATCGCAGAATAGTTTTGTATCGTCATCGGCCATTTCATTCACTCAATTTGTATCACTTACTGAGGTGACATAGGCACTGCTGCCGCATAGTCATGATGGTTATGCAAAAGGTTGTGGTAACCTGCACTGCCGTCGTAAAGAATCGAATTTTTACTTATCTACATAGTCTTGCGGTGCGGCGGCGTCATCTATACTAAGGCTTATTGTCGCTTACAATTGCATGAATTTTGCATATAACTGGATAAAATCGTTCAGAGATAGATTACACCTTGCGTTGTGGAAGTGTTCTGACAAAGTACTTAATTTACTCAAATTGCTCGTGGGTGTCAGACGACCATCAGCTCGTCTCCGCATGCCCACTTATCGTCGCGTCAACTGCGATGTTTAGAATTGCATGATCTCCTGCACGTACCTAGCTCGTCAACGACATATCTCGTGATGAGAGAGATGCTCGTACAAATCGTCGACGAATCGCGGCAAAAAAAAAGTGAAATGAAAAAATCTTTATTCGTCAACTGAGTCTTACAAACAACTACTGTAAAGTGTGTGTCAGCTCCGATGCACGAATGGAGTTTACTCTTTCAGATTGACTGTCTAAATAGGTGTATGTTGCCCCGCAGCATACACTATGTACGTTCCAATACCTACGCCTTATAAGCGAAAGGTGCGCAACCGAGTAGCAGCAGGTCGCGGCGTGCGCGCCCGGTGAAAGGTGCGCAGAATAGGTTGCGCCTATAAAACGTAACGCTGTCATTCGTTCATCGAATTTTACTGCCCATATTTTTTTATATCGGGGATAGTCCCCGGTAAAATTTAAAAAGCGATTCTTATGGAGTAAACTCTAAAAACATTCCTTGTTTGTCACGATGGGAGGAATAGCCCAGGATTCGTGGAGCATTTTTACAATTGATTACTATACTAATCAAGTTTATTTTCCGTGAGTAGCTTCATCTTGATGAGACGCTCAAATTTTATATTTATGAAAATTCTTGATTCTGGTAGCTAACTGGGTTACTAACCATCTGGTTTTTTTAATGTTGCTTAATTAATAGGCTAGAATGAGTATACGAGGGTGGGACAACACATTGTTGGACGTGTTCCTTGCATGATCTGGCAGGTGTTAAAAAAACTGTATACAATTGAGAAACCTAACTGCCCAAAGCCACAGCGGTCCAAACTCCATATTTCCCTAACGTACTTATACTTACCTAATAGAAGCATGAGAAATTTAACAAGCCGACCAACGCCCTGAGGTTTCACCCGCCTGGTTCCAGTTCCCGTGTAAATACGGGGATAAAATGTAGCCTATGACACTCACAAATAAAGTGGCTTTCTAGTGGTAAAAGCATTTTTAAAATTGGTCTAATAAATCCAGAGATATCCCTATAACACTACAAACTTTACCTCTATAGTATTATGTGTAGATAAGCAAATTAAGCACACTTGATAATTTCTCCTTGTAGACGTATCGATCGCTGCCCTTGACTGCCACAACGCTATACAACGTCGGGAAGGTCAGCTATTGGTCTCAAACAAAGACATAATGATGGTCGCTTGCCAACAGCACACATCATTACAGAAATATTTAATGCTAAATAGAATAACGTATTTTGGACCGAGAACCTGCGAGAGTCAGACCTATTTTATACCCAACTACCTGACGCCGCGCGGTTGTCTTCCTCGATAAATAAGCTATCTAACACTGAAAGAATTTTACAAATCGGACTAGTAATTCCTGAGATTAACCCGTTCAACCAAATAACCAAGCAAACTCTTCAGCTTTATAATATTAGTATTAATATAAGGAAGGGTGAATGTTTTTAGCCAAAGCTTTTTCCATAGATAAGTACGGTAGATATGGAATTTTGGCCTGTGGTGACTTTGATTTTAGCCGGTTTCAAAGGTCCGGCAAAACAAGCGTTGGTCGTCGCAAAGAGTCTTGGTTTCGAAACATCCGAGAGTGGGCCGGTATCGTGAATGTCGCATAGTTATTTCGCCTCGCCTGCTAACCTGTTTTTTATCTCTATTTTTAGGAGCTAGGTCCATTTTGGCTGGTTTTGGCTTGCTTCTCACTCCATAATTGTATTTGTGACTCAATTAATTTTGATTACTTAAATTAATTTTAGGGACTTACCTATGATAGGAACATGGACAGACAAACATTTCCTTTATAAATGTGGTATGTCTGACTATGACAGGCTCTCCGTCAATTTACTTTGGTCACTGTTATTATGTGGGAAATACTAATATTGTATACGTGTACATACAATGATACGGTGCGATTTTATGGGTAGTTAAACTTTAGAGAGCAAAGGTTCATTGATAATAAAAATTAACTTATAGACGTTTTGCTTTACGACTTCGCGTAGGAAGTAAAATATATATCTATCTATATTTATAATATAACTGTAACTGGTCAAATTTTGTACATGGAAGATATTTTGAAAATTTTTGTTAGAGGGCATTATAGAATCGATTCTGAAACCAAATTTTTTTTTTTCGATTTTTGGTCTATCAGTCTGTCTGTCTGTATTTTATGTTGACTGTGCATCACTTTGAAACTACTGAATTAATTGAGATACTTTTAATTAAATAGGAGTTGAAGTTTTTTTTTTGTTATTTAAATCGTTTTGAGTTATATTTTTTCAAAATAATTAATGGACTATTTATTACATATAAAACATGCGAAAATATAAATAGAAGGGGGCGACATAGGGGTTAAAAGTAACCTAACCCAATACCTCAAAATCTCTTCAACTAACTACTCTAGGACTATCTATTACATATAAAACATGCGAAAATATAAATAGAAGGGGGCGAAATAGGGGTTAAAAGTAACCTAACCCAATACCTCAAAATCTCTTCAACTAACTACTCTAGGACTATCTATTACATATAAAACATGCGAAAATATAAATAGAAGGGGGCGACATAGGGGTTAAAAGTAACCTAACCCAATACCTCAAAATCTCTTCAACTAACTACTCTAGGACTATCTATTACATATAAAACATGCGAAAATATAAATAGAAGGGGGCGAAATAGGGGTTAAAAGTAACCTAACCCAATACCTCAAAATCTCTTCAACTAACTACTCTAGGACTATCTATTACATATAAAACATGCGAAAATATAAATAGAAGGGGGCGAAATAGGGGTTAAAAGTAACCTAACCCAATACCTCAAAATCTCTTCAACTAACTACTCTAGGACTATCTATTACATATAAAACATGCGAAAATATAAATAGAAGGGGGCGAAATAGGGGTTAAAAGTAACCTAACCCAATACCTCAAAATCTCTTCAACTAACTACTCTAGGACTATCTATTACATATAAAACATGCGAAAATATAAATAGAAGGGGGCGAAATAGGGGTTAAAAGTGACCTAACCTAATACCTCAAAATCTGAAATCTCTACCAACGAGACTAAAGGGTTTAAAAACGAGCAAACGAGTTATCTTTAGTGTTTTTTAATAAAAAAAATATATGTGTACAAAACGGAATTTAATGTGCTTGAAAATATATTGTTTACTAACCATAAATCATTCTGTGAGTGATGACTGCCGTTTTCCGTTTAGAGTTCCGTATACTTATCATATCATTACCAAAGTTAAATACTTGATGTGCTGACGAATCATTCACCTTATTAAACAAATAGATCGCCTCCAGATTATTTGTTCGTATTAACATGAATTAGCCTAATGAGGTAATTTACATGAATAAACAAAAATTAATTTGTCCGTTTCGTGTCTGTTTCTATTTTAAATTGATAGCTTTTCATTAAATGCATATTAAATGTATATAACCCCGTGGAAAATTTACAATTGATTACTATCAAATGAATTTTCCGTGAGTAGGTTACAAATTGCGTGGTACTTTATCTAAAGAAAGAAAGAAAATTATTTTATTTGGACACACACACACTCACATAATACACAGAAGACAACAAATAAAAAAAGGAATAAATTTTAAAAATAAAGAAAACCAATAATTTAAAGATATTAAATAAATCCAAAAAGAAAAATCTCTCTCGTTCCGCTCAGAAATTTTTATTATCTGGTAAACCAGTTAGCTACCAGAATCAAGAATTTTTGAAAATGAAAAAATTGAGCGTCGCATCACGGAAAATATTTATTAACGTGATAGTAATCAATTGCACGGATTTTGGGCTAATAATATACGGTACTTATTTAAAAAAAATATATCATATATTTTTAAATTGTTTGTCTGATTGTTCCGGCCAAAAGGACTAGACCGGTTTTAAAAGGATTTTCACTAGATACATATATCTGATATTAGAAGGAATGTAGTTTATCTCCGTATTTCTACGGAAACGGGAACTAAGCGGGTGGAACCGCCGGGCGTCCGTTAGTTAAATAAATTGATCACCTCTAGATTGTTCGTTAGGATTAACATAAATTAGCCTAATGAGGTAATTGTAATGAGATAGCACATACACAATACAAAAGCTTATTCAAACTTGTATACCAGTACATACTAAATCGCTTATTTACTTAAGGGTAATAACTCATTACATCTACCCGACCCCAAACCAGCCTCTGCCTTTGCCTCGCCTCGAATATTGTCTGACAAGGCTACCACATTATTTTAAATATAATTTATCCTAAATTTATAGTTGGTTGTTGATTTGTTTATAAAATATTACAGAACCAGCAGTATAGATAAAGAAAGGTATTTCAGATTAAATCAAATTAAATCAAATTTGCCAGACAATTTTTTAAGGGGGCTTATTTGTCATATGCACCAAAGATCCAGTCTCCGATGGCTGAAGATGGACTGGAAAGAAAACGCCATCGCTCGCTTTGTTCATAGTTCCTTTCAGTTTTTGTTTTCCCTACCACCTAAACATGGATATCTTCAAGTCAAGAGACCGAGGCACCTTCTAGGCAAGCGCGTTCCAACATAGACTGCATAGCCACCAGGCATTATTGCCAAGCGCTCGTCTATACGAATATCACATACACAAAGTTAAAGCAGTATGGTCATGTATGAATGTTTTAATCTTGGGCCGAAGGACAAAAAGATAAAGATCATATTCCACACGCAACATCGCCAAAGGTTTTCACGGGAACTACGTCCTAAAGCTAAAACGAGGTAAAGTTTGTGAAGTGGTAATCTCTGCAATCACCTACAAGGTGGCAATCTCTCAATCTTATGTATCGATTTTGAAATTTCTTCTACTAATAAGGAAACCATGTTTATTTGTGACTGTGGAAAGAGAACTACGCACGTGAAACATCAGAGCGTCTGTGCTAGTATTTAGTATTTGTTTTGTATATGTTTGTACTACCTTTTTCAAGGTTGTGCCAAGCAGAGTGGTGTTTGATGCTTCAACTACTTAAGTTTCGATCTTCAGTTCTCTTGGTGGTTGAAGCATCAGTCACTACAATAGTGCTTACTCAAGCATTGTGATGAATGGTACAATTTTTAGATAAACGTTTTCTAGTAATATATGTACTTTATATTACTTTCATATTTTGTTACAGAGCTTCTACCAGCACATCTTCAACGGCTGCTACGCGGTGCTGTTCTTCATTGTGGTGGTCTTCTTCCTCATCTACGGGGTCGAAGTGTATTTTAAGGTAAATTCATTCATCATCATTATTAGCATATTTTAACGGCCAACTACATAGGAGACGGGATATGGAGCGTAAACCTACCACACTGCTGTAATGCGGCACACTGCCTTCAGTGTTAAAACGATTTGTTTTTTTTGATGTAGGCTTCCGCTTGACCACAATCAAGTCGGATGGAAAGCAATGATGAGGAAGATGCCTATATTATACGTGTCCGGAAACACCGACGCCGGAAGGGGAATTTAAAATAATTATTAATTACATACCAAATATAAATGTAAAGAGTTTTACTATGGTGTTGATGAAAGAGTTGGTTGTTTTTTGACGTTTATAGTACGGTTTTAGTAATAGCATAAAGTTATTACTAGGGGAACAGAGGGTAATGAGAGCCAGAGGGTAATTGGAGCGGTGCGACTAGAGACAAAACTAGACCTCGTATTCACTCGGTTGTCACTCGGACACCTTCGGCATGCTGCGATCGCGTTTCTCTACTGTTCTAGACTCGCCAATGCCACGCGTTGTGTGACCACGGGCGTTTGTCGATTTTTTGCTCCGCGCTTATAAAAAATACGAAATTTTATCGGCCAGGTAAGTGTGAAGTTATGCACTTGTTACAATCAAATCTATTTTATTGTATAGCTAATGGTATTAATTTTGAGTATCTGAGCGTATAATTTCTTTACAAGCTAGTTCCAATAAATAATTTTATTTTATTTAAAAATGATGGTAGTCGGGTAATCAGAGCTTATTAGGTTCTGATTACCCTTTGTAGCTCCGATTGCCCCATAAGCATTATAATATGATATAGATCATGGTGTAAGTCCATCTATACTAATTGAGCTACAAGTGGAAGCATCTACAACAAATAGTACACAAAACATGTCGCCAAACACCATCCCTTATAAAATCCCGTTTATTTCGAATGATGGCGGGCTTAGCGTGATATTATTTATACACGATCACTGTTAAATTGATGATTGACCTTTGCCTTCGATTCGGTAGGTGTAGGTTTGAATCCGTTCCGGGGCATGCACTTCTAACTTTTTAGTTACATGCATTTTTAGAAATGAAATATCACGTGTCTCAAACGGTGAAGTAAAAACCCGAGAATTTTCTCTAGGTGTGTGAAGTCTGCTAATCCGCATTGTGTCAAAAAATTATTAGCCTAATCCCTCTCATTCTGAAAGGAGACTTGTGCTTAACAATGAGCCAAACATGGGTTGTCAATGATAATGATGTGACCAGACTGCTAAAGAACGGGACGGCTTAAGAAAACCTCAGTATCTCATATCCAGACCCATCAGGAGTCGAACTGAGGTTAGATCTAGGCATCGTGATCCTAAACCTCAGCTTAGTCAGTGGGCCAACGAGGCAGAAGCAAAATCATTCATCATTAGCAACCCATTTTCGGCTCACTGTTGAACACGAGTCTCCTCTCAGAATAAGAGGGGTTAGGCCCATAGTCCACCACTGGCCCAATGCGGATCGGCAGATATCACACACGTAGAGAATTAGGAAAATTATCAGGTATGCAGGTTTCCTCACGATGTTTTCCCTTCATCGTTTGAGGGAAATCACACGTGATTTTTGATTTCTTAAAATGCACACAACTGAAAAGTTGGAGGTGCATGCCCCGGACCAGATTCGAACCTATGCCCTTCAAATCGAAGGCAGAGGTCATATCCACTGGGTCATGTAAAGAACTAAGCAAAATCATCAGTAGGTACAACTTAATTAGTAACAAATCAATTCAACATTGCTTTCTTGTTGTTATGGCTATTTATGTTGAAACTTCCAAAATATCACTAAATTGCCCTGTTTCTTTTTTCCTTTTTCAGACTTGTCTTACACTTACTACATTTTGATTCATTGTTTGAAACTGTATTTAAATTTGGCACCAAATCATCGATAATGATGACGTTGCGGATTTTATGAGGAAGGAAAATGTTTCAAACAATACAGTATTATGTATTATACCTTTGAATTATTTTAAAAGGCGCTCTAAAGATTGGCAAC
Organism: Bicyclus anynana; assembly: GCF_947172395.1. Classification (NCBI taxonomy): domain Eukaryota; kingdom Metazoa; phylum Arthropoda; class Insecta; order Lepidoptera; family Nymphalidae; genus Bicyclus; species Bicyclus anynana. The sequence goes on along the minus strand of NC_069084.1, from coordinate 16,509,346 downwards.
AATAGATTCTTATAGGATACAATCATATTTAATGCTTACTCGATCCTTTTGTGGTGTGCTAAGGTCACGCTAATGCGCCATTGTTGGGTTACCGTAGTGTAGCGTGTGTGGTATAATACACCTTACAGTTTAAGGTTTGTTGATTAATATCTTAGGGAATATATGCAGGAGCTATTATGCTGGTTATAAGCATAAAAAGCATCTTAGGGAAGTCGGTACTGCTTCCCTGTTCACTTCTGTTACAGAGTAACACTGCTTGGCAGCAGAAATAAGCACGCTGTTTTATTACGGTCTGAAATATAGTTGCCGGTTTAATTATAGGCTTAACCTACGCCTCAAGTTGATGAACACAGGGTAATAAATTTTAGAGCATGTTCTTTGAATGCTCTGTGAATTGTTGCTCTATGTAATGACGTTTTTTTAAACTACTATCACCTGATGAAACGTAAGAAACCATCATCACCATGGGCCATTTGCAAGCTCGGTCAGGATATGTGGTATTTGCCCATTTACGAACTAATTGGCGAATTCATTGTATGGCGCCTTAGAAAAATATTCGTTTTTAATGTTAGATTACCTAATAATATCCTCTCGGGCTGGCTGACCATTTCTTATTTGATGTTCGATTATTTTTTAGTTCACAGCCTCTCGTATCGGACGATCCATTAGACCGTGGGCCCGTGACATTTGGCCAGTGCTACCCTATGGTTATGCCATAGTATTTGTCATATAAAATTGTAATTGTTCCAGCTTCGCGGAGAGTTCCTGAAGGAAACCAAAGTGCTAACGATCGTCTCGCCGCGCGCCGGACCTTCTACCGCTGCGGAGGGGGACGATGTTCAAGACACTCTCGTCACTAAACAGGTTACACCACTTATTTATTCATCTTCTTTACTCTCTAATTGGCCCCCAAAAAATAGGTCATATCCACACAGCTCGACATACACTCTTTTATCTTTTGTGCCAATTTCCCGCAATTCCTCTTTCCTCTCCCTTGTCATACGCCCAGTCCAATGAAATTTTTATTTTTTAAATGTTGCAAATAAGTCTTGAATTTTAGTTGTTTTTCTTATTTTTACTGCTCTTTTCCGTTACTCGAGCTTTGAGGGATCGGTACTGCTCTAATAGGGCAAGTTAAATAATAAATACCCATTTGTTACAGGGAGTCCAGACAGACCTGGCGGACCCCGATGGCAGTGTGGACCCGCGCTCGGTGAACCACTCGCAGCTGCACCAGTCGCGCGTGGGCCTGGTCAGCCAGGCGCTGATGCTCATCCTCATCGTGGGCTTTCTAGCCAGTGAGACGCTCAGCGAGTTCTGGAAGGCCAAGTGAGTAATCATCAGACGCCAAAATAGACGGATTATTATAGTACCTTTGACTGGCACTGATATAACAAGAACTTGAAGGTCAATTTTGTTTGAATAATAATATCTAAACTAAACGATATTTGAGTCCTCCTCACGCTGCCAAATGTGTCTTATGACTGTGTCAGCAGTTTTAGCGTCCGTATAAAGCAATAACAATTGAAATATGCCTTTTTCGCCCACACAACAGAGTACCGGTCGGGTCGCGCAACTGGCACGACCTGGTGTTCCGCATAGTGGAGATCGGTGTCGCGCTATGGTTCCCCTGCGTGCTGTGGAACTGCATGGCGCCCGAGCGGCTCTGGTTGCTCAACCCGCGGCGGCTGCTCGCGCGCCAGCTCGACGACGCGCGCCTGGCCGACCTGCTAGCGCCGCACCGCCCGCCCAACGATGCCAAGGTGAGGTCGCGCTGTACTCCCCTGCGTGCTGCGGAACTGCATGGCGCCCGAGCGGCTCTGGTTGCTCAACCCGCGGCGGCTGCTCGCGCGCCAGCTTGACGACGCGCGCCTCGCCGACCTGCTAGCGCCGCACCGCCCGCCCAACGATGCCAAGGTGAGGTCGCGCTGTGCTCCCCTGCGTGCTGCGGAGCTGCATGGCGCCCGAGCGGCTCTGGTTGCTCAACCCGCGGCGGCTGCTCGCGCGCCAGCTCGACGACGCGCGCCTCGCCGACCTGCTAGCGCCGCACCGCCCGCCCAACGATGCCAAGGTGAGGTCGCGCTGTGCTCCCCTGCGTGCTGCGGAACCGCATGGCGCCTGAGCGGCTCAACCCGCCCAACGGTCCCTTGGTGAGATCGATGGGAAATACGAGGATGCCGACTGTTGCTTACAAGGGACTTAGGCGTCATCCTAACAGGCTAACTAAAACAAATGATGCGATTTTGTCATACAATAAAAATAATCGCCAACTAGGACGACGCCTTGCAGCGCTGAACATCCATAGTGAATGGTCATCATCAGCCTAAGGCTAATCGCTAGAGGGCACTAGCCTTCACTCTCATATACAAGAGGATCTGCTCCACGTTTTATTAATTCCAATAAGAAATGGAATGCTTAAAACGATATGCCTCTGTAATGATCACTGTCAGATGTTAATGATGATCATTGGAACCGACGACTTGACTTGCTCTGTGAGGCAGAGGAGGGGGCCGCTACTGTGGTTCTTGTAAAATGAAATGACCTCATGAATCGAAGTAGGCTAACTATTGAACCAACTGGCAGTTAACGACAAAATATGAATGGTAATTACAAGTCAAAGAAAAGTTACATTATCATTCGAATGTTCTCTTTGGATGAAATGGAAAAGCCATCACAGTTTTGTGTGATAATATATGTTGGTATGTTCAAAATCATCACCTAATGTGACATAGTGATGATTTTGTTTTTGCTGTCGGTTGTTTTGCGATTTTGGATGTATTCAATGTTAGCGCTGATTGGGTGACCATAAACTACATTATTTTTTTGTATTATTACAGTGTTTTTTTACATATTTATGCAACTAGACCATTGTTATGATTGTTAACAATGAATAACAAGCATTTAGCAATTATCTAGAGCCGATTATGGCACAAATAATACACCGTTCATATCACTAATTAATCGGTCAACAACATTTCTCTCGCTGATGTGTGAACAATAGTAAAGGCTCTTACACACTTACACAAACTCCCAACACACAAACATAACACACACCATACAAATATACGAGTACTTGTTGGTAATTTTTATCTGGCCTTCATATTATTGAATACTATTTTGTTTTCTCTATTCTAAGATCTGGCCTCATAACACATTATCACACAATACTTGTCTAGTTTTTATAAAACTAAAGCCATAGCGAGATGAAACCAAAAATATCATCCAAATACATAAAGACTAGTATCACACCCAAATTCACGAATAAATTTGTCTTTCATTTTCTGAGGAAAACGAACTTAGATTTGGTATATATCTTATACTAAACTAGAAGTTTATTTATTATTATTTTACAACTATAAATCTAGCGAGGCAGGACCTCATGTTATTAGTCTGAGGTACGAAACAAGAAGAATATGCTTAGGTGACACGATATCGGTGTTGTTGAAGCTAATAACTGCTAATCTGTCGTCTGACACAATAAGTAAACCTTATAAACTGAAAAGAAAATACAAACTAATTAAATTAGAAAATATTAAAAATAAAATATACGAGGATATAAACAAGTAATTCTTCATGGATGTGATAATAATGTGAAAGAGTCTTAATACGTTAGATTTTTAGTATCTCCTTTTTCCATTTTAATCTACATTTAAAAGTAGTTCACATGATAAAATGCGTTTATTGTATTGTTTATTGTAATTTAAGGAATAAATTCGTATCATTTTTACACTGCCGGCTTAGAGCATAGTCGTATTCTGCATAGTTAAGTTCTAAATAGTTCTAATTTAAGTGTTATTTATGAACTCACGGATTTAAAATGGATGTAGAGCAAGCAAATAATAGTGTTTTGTTTTTGTTAAAGAAAGAAGTGTTAAAATGTTTATCGGTGTTTGACTGATTTCTCATCGTGTTTTTAGTTCATTAAGTTAAATAAACTGAGGGCACAATACCGTCGTTAGTTGATTTAAGTAATTTTCGTTAGGAACTTCTTCATTTCGAGTCATAACTTGTCTTGTCAGAATCTCTTCATATTGGGTCATAGTTTGTGTTGTCAGAATCTCTTCATTTGGTGTCATAAGGGTTGCCGGTCGTCAGCTTTTATGCTTTTGTTCTGTGTCTAGACAAAAATGTCTTGCTTGTTGTTTTTGTATGTCGTCTGTTCCGCCATTTTAGTGGTTCGTAGCCACGAGGGTGAAATTGTCGAAACCAAAAAGTTAGCTGAGCCAAGCCTATATTGTAAACTCTGTAGGTTTTTACATCGAAATTTTTATCGCTTTGATGTGATTTACCATGGAGACCGGGCACAACCGGGTTCGACTCCCGGTTGGTATTTGTGGGATGTCTCTCTAAAATGGCTTACAACTGTTATTATTATATTTTTAATAGAACTTTTTGTTCTACTGAGACATGTTATGTCTCTTGTCCTGGATAATCTTAGCCACCCATTCAGTGGATTGCATCATTTTATGTAAAAAAATGCTATCATCTTGAAGATTTGAATAATCAAATTATTTCAATAATTAGTTGTTAGTTTTTGGACTTACGATGCATTCTGTGGCTTTTGCAGTTTTAGTAATTTTGAAGATCTTGTCATATTATTGTTTTCTTTTGTCGAATGGTGCAAAGTCCGTAAGTCCGCAGATCCTGGAAGTGTTTGCGCGTCTGTCGTGGCGTCAAAAGGCGCTGTTCATACTGAGGCTTGTCCACCACTGGCGGTACTCTGTGTGGAGTGTTTTATACGCCATGTCACTGTATGCAAAGCCTGTGAGATCTATTGCCGATTGTGCCGCTCAGGTGGTGAGTGTTGACTATATATATTTTCACGTTTTATATAACAACTCTTAATTTTCAGTTGGTAGATTTATTAAGTACGCCATTCTGCTTCTTAACCGACTTTCAAAAAAAGGAGGAAGTTCTCAATTCAAGTCTATGTAATCCTTTTATAAAACGTCTACATTTTAACCTTTAATTAATGCAAGACATTTTATTAAGCAGTTAACACAGAGAGAGAGGAAATGACAGAAGATAAATATTAAACCACAGACAATATAATTGTACACAGCCAACACGGCATACGTGCTTATTAAAATTTAATCTCTCTTTGAACCACGCTCTGCTACCATCTTAGTATTCTTTGTATTGACAGTTGGAGGATTTATTCAATACGCCATTATCTTTCTTAAGATATGTATTCCTGCGGTAACTCATGATCCTTTAGTGTCGAGGCCATTCCCATAATGTGGATTTTTGTGGATTTTTTTAGGCTTGAATTTGTCAGTTGATCTCATAAATTTAGCTGTTTTGTATGCTACAGTATATAATATATAAAGTTGATAATTACTAACATATAAATAATTTGATAATTGATGTTGGAGGTTATCGACACCTATTCTATACTAATATTATAAACAGAAAAAGTTAGTGGTATTGTTGGGAGTAATCTCTTGAAAGCCATGTTATTTGTAAATGTCATCTATATATAAAAGAAAGTCCTCTTAGTTACAGTATTTACAACTCAATCTCTCAATAATCTCAACTCATCTCAACTCAAAACGACTGGACCGATTTTGCTGAAAATTGGTGGAGAAGTAGCTTAGAACCAGAAGACAGATATAGGATACTTAGGGTAGGCGCGGACCAAATCGCGGGCGTTCGCTAGTAGGCTATATTTTATCACCCTATGCTCGTGGAAACGAAAACTACGCGGGAGAAACCGCGGGGCGTCGTCTGCTTATGTAGCCCTAGCCGGTATAGATTGTGTTGTTTTGTTTTGCTGACCTTTAAACTACTATACTATTATTATCATTTCTTACTCACTCTTTTCTGTAATATAATAGGTAAATACCAGTTTATCTGTATATTGCTACTTGAGAGATGTTTGTATTGTAAAAAGCGTTTATTTATAGTTCGAGGAAATGTGTTATTTTTATCTTAAATGCATAAAGTACAGAGAAATGCAGCAGCTCTGGATACTTATTTTGTAGTACACAAATTAATGAGGTTATTATAAAGGCTGCGACAGTTTTGTAATATAAATCACGATGGCTTAACCACCCTGAACTTTTCTAAATCGCAAAGGAACCAATAATATTCTGTAAGTTTTATGTACACCACATGAAGAAAGAAATAGTTTATTTTAATATAACCTCACAGGCACTACCGAACACTTGTGTATATCTATTTATTCTTAGCATCCTATCTCATTCTTCCGTTTGCGCATACAGAGGTACAGAGGTACAGAGAGATACAGAGAGATACAGAGGTGAGCGAATAAGTTCATACATTCCTCTGTCTCACCCATGTCTGTTGTCATATAATACGAGTACACTCCTGTACTGCGCAGACAATGACTTATAGTTTTGCGATTTGTCTATAGAGCTTTGGTCCCTAATGGGAGACGTTCACAGATCCGCATCGTACGTATCGGACACATCGCATTAAATAGATTTTAATATTCTTTGTCTAAAAGTGCGTCCACTGATCCACATCTTTACGGATCGCTTCAAACGGAATTTATCTACCGTAAAATTAAAAATCCGTTTGATGGATTGATGATCTGTAGACGCCTACCATAAAATGGTTGGATTCTAGTGAATTTATTGAATGCTATACTCTAGATCAGAGTTCCCCAAACTTTTTTGTGTCGTAGACCCCTTACCATGTTTTTCCGTGTTGGGTAGACTCCCTACTTACCTGATATTGATTTCCTGTAAATTTCTAACTGCAGTGAAGTTTAGTGTTAAACACTTAAAATAAAAACACATGTTAATTTACTACTCAGAATCACTGATTAAATTAAAACAAATTTTGTATCTGTTATGTAAAATATACGTAACATTAAATAAACATAAAATAAACTATAAATAAATTAACATAAGCAATAAGTCAATATTTTTAGTGAGAAGGAGGAACTTGATGCTTTAATAATAAAGATATAAAATAGTATGATGTAAGTAAATAGGTACTATCAGTGTAAGTGTTAAGATACACTATCGTGGAACCCCATTTTCATTTCATGGACCCCTAAATTTTTTTTCATAGACCCCTAGGGGTCGAAATAGACCACTTTGGGAATCACTGCTCTAGATGGTAATAACAACAAAATGTTGCAGAGCGTGGAGACGGACTCCCTGGTGGGCAGCGTGGGCTCGAGCCGCGATTGCTGGATCTGCTACGACAGCGCGCGCCAGGAGCCGCTCATCACGCCGTGCCGCTGCACCGGCGACGTGGCCGCCGTGCACCACGACTGCCTGCGCAGGTGGCTCGTAGAGGTGAGCGAACTCACAGCACCATATGACGTCGCTCGATCTCGTGTTGCCTTCAGTGTGCTCGTGGCGTTCGAGCCGTCCACATCTCTTGTTGTGTAATTCTTAATGGATTACTTGGGATAGGTGGGGAGAGTGACTTGAGTGGAAAAGGGAAGTGTTTGTTAATAGTCAAAGGATCCTTTAACCCTACACACATCGTTCACAAGTGCGTGACTCTCAAGGTCATTCTCTGTCATTCTAGGGTCTTATTTTGGTTACAGTTTGATTTGTTAATTAAGTTGTCCTGACAAGTGTTGTGAATCATAACCTTTGTTCGACATTAGTTTTCTTATATTTGTAATTACTTTTGAGTCCTACTATAATAGTAAGGGAGCCGAAAAGGGGATTTCTGCAGTTACTCGAGCGCAACAGATTAACATAAGGGAGTATACGTTGCACGTTGTTCAGTACCTCCACCATGTAAGAGCCCTTAATATTGGTAGGTACGTTTAGGGCAACCAAAAAAAACTAACTACAGAAATATTCAATCAGCGCGTCAGAGTAAGAGGTAGGTGAGTTGATAGCTGGTGAAAAGGTGTGCATTTCGATAATCTGACGAATAGGAGGGTTTTAAAGTTACAAAATAAAACCCTTATATTTCTGTTATCAAGCCACTAGCGCGGTTAATTTTTTACTTATTTTGAATGAACTGATCTCCTGAATAATCGCTCATGTTTTCTGATTATTTCAGTAAGCCGAAGTAATAAAAATAGTTTTTAAAGTATGTAGTTAATTTCCCCACTGCTGAAAGCGAAAAAAGTTTCGGTTTCTACACGGCATAACGGCAGTGTATAACCATTTATTCTTTCTATCATCTAATCTACCAAATCTAATCGACTCCAATGACGTTTGAGTAACTGTAAATATAGCATCACGGGCTCCCCTACTATAATGACTGACAACGCTTCCCAGACCACAAACACAAGCTACACAGCAGAAGTAGCTGTGTAGCTTGTGTTTGTGGTTGTGGCCGGCGATGACGAGGTCCCCGATATCTGACGTCACCTTCTTGGATCTTGTAACTCACGATCTCGGGGGCGCACATAACATTAAATGGGAATCTTGTTCCTTTTTATAACTATATGACATTTGGGAGACATCAGCTTGTTCGGTTTTTATTATAATTAAAGAAATAATAGATCTTTTTTTAATATATCTTGTATGATTTCAGAGTTCAACTGGCACTGACGGTCTAAAATGCAAGGTCTGCAACACTCCCTACATTGTGCAACAGACGAACAAGTAAGACTTAACCTATGCGTTTCCAACTTTTACTAATTTTTGCTTTTAAACGTAAGTAGCCCCTGTATTCCGGGGGTCCTGTATCATTGATATGGCTTGCCCCTGAATCCGGCCCTCTCGCTTAACTTTCTAACCTACCTCCCTGCCAAATTTCATCTTTGTACGTCAGGTGGTTTTCGATATATCGTAAATCCTGACGGCCTCCGGTATGCCTCCTACGCGCGGTAGATTTACAAGACGGAGCTCCTGAGTTCGATCCCCGGCTGGGCCGATTGAGGTTTTCTTAATTGATCCAGGGGAGGTGGTGGGAGGCTTCGGCCCTTGCTAGTTACCACCCTACTGGCAAAGACGTACCGCCATTTAGCGTTTCGGTAAGACGTGTAGGAACCGAAAGAGGAGTGGATTTTCATTCTCCTCCTAACAAGTTAGCCTGTTTCCGTATTAGACTGCATCATCACTCGTATTTGGATTTGGATAAAAATCTCAGGTGCCATATCAGAAGTGGGAATTTTTTAAATTCAAATTACTTTCTAGTATGAAAAATATTACGAACATTTGCTGAAATCTGTCAACAGATGGCGCTGTATGATTTTGTGTCGCGCTTCAAGAGTTCTTATCGAATACCTATAAATCGGAGTCCATTACCTTTCAAAGGCACCCACACCAGGATTTAATAGCGTGTATCACTATTAGATTCTGGTGCTGATGCGAGGACCAACACTCAGCAGTTCCGGCACAGTTGCCATAGGCCCATAGCTTGCGTGTGCTATTTCTATGGTGGGAACCATTCCGCCAGGGACTGCCCACGCCCACGTCAGGCCTGGCGCACTGCGTGTTTTAGCAAAAACGTATATGGTCGCACCACCATGGAGGGGACGTAAACAGGCGAGTGTCGCGCTCGCACGCCGCTCGGGTCGGACGCTTTTCTCTTACTTACCTATACCTACTCCTTACTTAGACTATCCCCTTTGACTATTTAGACAATGGACCTGTTTCGCACCCAAATTCACCAACAAAAAGTCTGTCGTTTTTTGAGGGGGACAAGGTAAACTCACACATCGAAAACATTTAACACCATAAAATGTATTATGTGTCCATACACTACACACAACTATATATTTGACTCGCAATACACACACGCGTAATTTTTACACACACTAACCAACACATCGCTTAGACTATCCACAGAATGTATACATAGAATGTTCGATTACTTGATCGATTTTTAGGTGTTCTGTCAAAAGAATCGATTCTTTTAAGAAATTGTGTTTATTACAAATTTGATAAAATTATGGTAGAAATACTTACAAATGTAACGTTACTCCATCTTTTACTAAACTACAAGTTGTTGGTCGTTTTTTATGCCATTCAATTACACAAACCGGCATTTTTAGGGAGCTCTTTACACGACGAAAACGATTACAATGAAACATCGATTCTATAGCAACAGTTTTTATAAACGCGTTAGATCATTGATTTTTGATATTTGCCAGAGGGGTAACGGCCAGCGAGGCAGGTCCTGTTATTAATGATCGAAGACTATCCCACTTCTGATGTCATCTGTTGCAGTTGTAGTGCTGTGTAATTGTAATGCTAATATGTGTGCGCAGGGTGGAGTGGGAGCGCGGGTTCACGGTGGCGCACTGGGCGCGCACGGTGCTGGGCGTGGCGTGTGTGTGCGGCGCGGTGGGCGCGGCGTGGGCGGTGGCGCAGCTGTTCCCGTCGCCCGTGCCGCGCGTGCTGGCCGCCGGCACCGCCGTCATCATCTGCTACATCGCGGTCCAGTGAGTGCACAACTACATACTCAGACCAATTATAGAAGGACCTGTATCGCACTCATAGTCACGAACAAAATTGTCTGTCATTTTCTGAGGAAAACGAGCTTAGATTTGGTATATATCTTATACAAAACTAGAAGTTTTTGCTCGTTTTTTACACAATTCAACTACACAAAAAGGTATTTTTACGGAGCTCTTTAACCGACGAACACAATTACAACTATTTAACATCGATTCTATAGAGACAGTATTTATAATCGCATTAGATCGTTGATCATATACTTTGACAGAAAAGTAACGTCTAGCGAGGCAGGTCCTATACATTAATTGGTCTGAGACTACATATGACACATCCCAGACCTCAAAACCAAGTTTACCCAGACGCGTAAACTTGGTTTTGAGGTATGACATTTTGCTTAAGGTACTAAGTGCAAAAAAAAGTTACGTAGTTACGCGTTTATGCATCACTTTCGTTATTTTGCTAAAGTGTTCCAGGTACACATGAAACATTATGTAAACGAAAAAATATTCACGAGTTGTTTAATTTAATTTGTTTTTAAACAAGTTTAACATATTATTGTAAAATACTGTCAAAATTTGCACGCTGATTTAATCAATAGATTGTGTTGGATTTTTTTTTTATATTGTAAGTATTTATATTGTACCATTGTTAGTCACAATTCAGCAGATATATAATTTAGGGAAATCAAATCAAATCAAAAATCATTTATTTCAAGTAGGCTCAGTTTACAAGCACTTTGGACACTACAATAACCAAAGTGATTCATAAACGCGTAACTACTTCCATATACCAAACGATGAAAACTTTTTTTGCACTCAGTACCATAAGCAAATGTCATGAAAAATATGTCTTGGTTATTCGCACGTGTACATTCGTACGTTTTTATGTACATATACTAAATTTTCAAATAAATACTGACTATGCACATAATAATATTTTACCAAATATATTAAATAGTGTATTTAAGTACAAATCCATATCAAGTATATTTGTTTCAGATTCCTCGCAAAGGACACGACGATGGCCTTCCAGCGTGCCAAGGTGCTGTCGCTCCGGATCCTCACGGAGCCCCACGAGACCTCAGCGGCAGACCAGACCCAGCTGTCTACCATCAGCAAGACTGTCACCGTGGAGATAGCGTCCAAGACCGTCCTCGACCAAGCGTTGAAGGGAGACATCGAATAGAGTGATTAAAAAAAACTTTAACATCGAGTAAATTTTCCTTTTTCTGGTTAAAATTATAAAGGACAAAGGTGTTTCCAAAAATCATATAATATTGAATGGACCATTTCAGTCACCATTTGCAAGAATGGAGTTTTTTTCTTCTAAATTTTGAAAGTGCTCAAGACTAAAGTGAGTGTTTATAATGAAAAAGTGAGTGAACTATATAACATATTCACGATGAACGAAAAAAAAACATTTGCACGAATTCTCTGCAATATAAATGTTTGAAAAAGAGACTAAATTAAGAACATTAATGTTTAAAGACTACAAAATGTGCTTAATTAAAAAAATACCAGTCATAAAGATGACTCAACAATTTTTTGTTATATTCCACAATAAAATATGTTAACCAATATAATAATGTAGAAAAGGATTTCGTAAATATCTTAAAATAAACTGTAAGGCACAATTATCTGCCCACTTTAATTTGACGCGAGTATATTAAAGTGGACGGATAATTGTGCCTGTGAGTATATAAATATGTTCGATGCCTAAAATCTTTTGGTGTGGATAGAAAAGATAATTCCAAGGCTTTATCACAGTTCTTATCGATGGGCACGTGAGAGATATAGTAAGATAAACTATGCCATAAGCAAGATCTCATTTGATTGTTTACATAGAATGTATTTTTGCAACCGCTAGATTCTAAAACTGACGTTTGAAAGTCCCTACAAGAGGTCTATGTCCAGCAATGAATGTACATCGGCAAAAATTTATTAAGATAATATTAACCCATAGCTACAGATACTAGCAAGCTACACTAGTTCCCTTTAGTGATGATAAATCTCGCTAGGAAAACAATTTTTGAAAATTTTCTATTCTACAGTGTCACGTTAATCTACTCTTTTATGTCTAAGAAAACTGTCCCTGTATACAACTGGCACGACGATTCTTTTTCTACGATCGCAAACGCTTCGCAAACTACCTTGATCTGATAGTCTTGGTCACGTGACTTGTCGATAACAAATGTCATTCCCATACATTTATCTAGTTTTCGAAGCGTTAGCGATCGTAGAAAGAGAATCGACGTGCCACTTGGCTATATGGGCTGGAACGGTAGCATGTCCTAAACATGTTTAGTATTAAAAGCGAACCCTGGCTAAAGTCAGCAGCGCTTGGACGATAAAGACAATTTGTGACGTAAAATAAAAACTTTATACACAAATGTTACTGAAATTTACTGCTTTTTTCATAGTCAATTTCTTTTTTTTTTTTAAATATATTTGTCAAGCACTACAACTATTCCCGTATTAGTTCGAAAGACTAATAGGAACGATAGTCTAGCGCGGTTGGGAACGAATGGACCTCTACCATTATTGAGTGCGGCCCTTTTACCAGCTACTGAAACTTTTTTTATTCTTAGCGAAGCTTGAGCGAGTCCGCTAGTATTAGTATAGATAGTAAGTAGGAAGTAGGATAGACTTGCGTTTGACTACAATCATGCCTGGTAAAAAGCAATGATGAGTCAGGAGTCACAGAAGCCGGAAGGGCATTCCACATCTTCGCTGTTCTTATTCGAAACGTCGATGCGAAACGTTTTGTGCGAGTCGACTGGACATCGACAAACTTCGAACATTATACACTGGAGTCTCGAATTTTTTTCTATATCCATTTACTTTTCTTGTCAAAGTTACATACACTCTCCTTTTGGGTGTACTTAGGTGTTGCAAACAATTGGTAATTTACAATTTTTGATTGTACATCGATTTATAGTAATGTTTGTGTATAAAAATATAAATAGACTGTTAATAATAATCAGCATTTATGAATTATAAATTAATGTAATGTTTAAATTAAACGTTATTTCAATCGGATATTTAGAAGAAATGCAAACATAACTCAGTCCTCTTCCGCGCGTAACAGGCTGTAAAGAGAGGCATGGAAACGCGCGCTATCGAATAATAGTCGTAAGATCCGTATTAGAAACGACTTTCACCCATCCATCCACCCATGTTTAATGGATGAAAAATATTTGGCCAGGAGTTTTTTAGGCAATCAGATGGGTGAAGGTCGTTTCTAATTCGTGTCTTCTATTATAAAGACTGGGCATGCCGCCCGCCCCTCTCGCTCCCCTATGACGTCACACCCCGCACCCCTGTACTTTGCAGGCGATGACTCAGTTATGTAATCATAAAAACTAAGCTTTGTGTGTGAGTTGGTTGAGTCTACTATAGTCTGACAAGTTCGTTGATGACACTCCCATGATATGCGGGCGACGGGGGGAAAGACTGCGCGGGTATGAAATAGTGCGTGCGGGAAAGTGAGGTGCATCAGTCGTGGGTTTTTCATTCATCGCTACACGCATCCCGGCCCGCGCGGACTATCGGGAGTGTTGCGAACGAAGTTGCCAAGCTATACATTATATTTTACGTCAGTGAAATCATGATCATCATTAACAGCCGATGGACGTCCACTGCTGGACATAGGCTTCTTGCGTGGACTTCCAAACACAACAGTCTCGAGCCACCAGCATCCAGCGTCTCCCTGCAACCCGCTTGATGTCCTTAGTCCACCTAGTGGGGGGTCGACCAACACTGTGCTTTCCGGTCAAGGTCGCCATTCCCGGTCCCAAGGGGTCATCAACGTCCATCGGCTCTTTGAACTATCAGTGATATATTAAACTAAATTGAGATACATTAACTATCGGCATAGACCATAAATGTTGCCAATTTTGACACGTCTTTTAATCTAAATACACTGTTAAAAGTACAAAATTACATGTTTAACTTGTATTGTGTGCTATAAGTAATACTTAGACATGTATAAATTAATTAACTACAGTTTTCAGTAACTCATAAATTGTTAAGTTGCATTGGTACGAGCACGGACTTATATTTATCTAGACCCCGCTTGCTGCTATAATATAACCTAAAGGGGTGTTTTTTAGATATTGGTCTATTTACCTTTTTATGAAATGAATCTTTTGAGAAAATTTACGATAGATGTTTGAAAACAGAAATACATAATACGAAATTTGACGAGCACGTTAGTCGAGTAAGAGATAGATGGTTAACGGTATCTGGCTTAATATAAGTCCGTGGTTATGTTTCAAAAATACCAAATATCTAGATTATTTGAACCTGGCCCATAAATGCTCTAAACACTCCACACATTCGCTGCTGTCATGTCTATAAAGCTAGTGATACACTAAAATGACATGTTGTTTTATTTAGCCTTATACAATGTGTCATGACAGGTCATTAAAATCTAGATATAATAGAGAAGAGAAAATAACCATTAAGTACCTTAAACTTATTGTCTTTCAAAGCTATATAAAATTGGCAATAACTAAAATCTGATTGTGTATTTTATGAAACAAAAAAGCGGATTAATCGGAAAAATAGCTAAAGTTTTGTAAATACTTATTTATCTATCATCTCAATTTAGTTTTGTTGAGAGTATGAAAATATTTCGTGAATATTTGTGTAAGTATACAAATGTCAAAACTAAATTGACAGCTGTCATAGTAGTGCTACCAATTCTGTTCTTCTTCATGGCGTTCATGAGTGCCAATTTGACATAGATCACTTCGTCAGTGTCGTGTTGATGGAGAAGCCACAGTTGTGCTGTGTCTTGTATTTAGTGCTGTCAATTTAGTGTGTTGTGTACAAATAAACTAGGCAAGCGTAGACTGAGAAATAAATAGACCATTGATTGACGTCTCGTTGTCAGTCATAAGATATTCTATTTTGACGTGCTTTTTACATCACAACACATTACAATGAAGCATTATTTTAAGCTAATTGTTTATTTTAATTTCCAATAAGTTGTTATATTGTGCTTACACTACGTTTATTTTATATATTTTTAAAAGCAAAGCAGGTCTAGAAAAACAGCACTGGTCGTGACAATACACATCGCTTTCTCTCATTTCGTTGCAGAACGCATAACTTGGTTGTCTTTTTTTTAAGGAACACGACTCATGCTACGTATTCGTCTATTACTTCCTCTGTCTACGCTAATAAGTACCTTTAATGAGTGTTG
This sequence comes from Bicyclus anynana, assembly GCF_947172395.1. Lineage (NCBI taxonomy): Eukaryota > Metazoa > Arthropoda > Insecta > Lepidoptera > Nymphalidae > Bicyclus > Bicyclus anynana. Next base: position 16,493,789 of record NC_069084.1, on the reverse strand, counting down.
TGAAAGTGAATTATTTTAGTACAAAGATGGTTACGTCAATTGTGATTAAATATAGAGGACGCCATTTTTAATATAATAGATACTGTTGCTATTAGAAATTCTTTCTGGAATATTCTTGTAGATGTAGCGAGACTTGTCTCATCTTAGGAGATGTAGTAATGAAAAGTTGCCAAATTATTGAGACGCCAATTATTCGACTGTGGAAAGTAAAGTTTAAAGTAATTTATATCAACTACGTAATTGTGTATCCTTGTTAAGATATATTCTATGATGTATATTACATTATATTTATTGATTTCTTTTTTTAAGAAACGATATGTGGGCGTTCACCTCTAACGTAATGTCAACCATGGGAAATATCTTTATTTCGTACACTACGCTGACTACGCTAGAGCATCTACTAATAATCAGCGCGTTATCGACTGACTGGTAAGAATATATTTCAATGGATAAACAGATAGGAAAATTACTAATGGCCTGACGACTTAGTCGATAACGCACTTACTATACCCACGCAGAGTTCACAGTGGCTTTATTGTTCTCAAAATACCATTGAACTTACTATTAATGGTATTATTAGAAGGAAACCTCTAGTTTCACTGTAAATGGCTCAAACTCTACACCGAGGAGCTATGAGCTGTAGACTATTATCGTACCATGAACCCTTATGTTGTAACATAACAAATAAATATAGGACAATTACTTTGTATTAAAAAAAGAAAAAGCTTTAATATGTATCTCAGACCAATTAGCGTCCATAAGCTGCCTGCTGGAGGTTACTCCTTTGTCAAAACTATTTGTTCACCTATAGAATCGATTTTTCATTGTGTTAAAATTACACGTGTGGGTATAACGATTTAAAATATATTGTAGTGTGTAGTGTATGGACACAGGATCTATTTATTGGTGTTAAATATTCTCGATGTGTGTGTGTCCTCAAAAAATTACAGACAATTTTGTTGGTGAATTTGCGATACAAATCCAATAGAAGGTAAATAAATCGTCTGAGATATGTATGGACTCGGTGAACTGCTGGCCTATTTTCCATTTTGGTATTTATTATCAACCGATTAAAATAAACAGCAAATCAATTGACAAAATGTTATCTACACACTATGATACAAAATACAAATGTCATCCGGTGATTACTATGGGGTTTATGTATGTATGACATTTGGTCAATTTATTTGTTGTTTATTTTAATAGGTTTATAATAAAGACCAAAAATAGTTCGGCATAACGCTTGCTCGTGGTTAGTGACATATGTCATGTCACGTTAAATGTGAACGCTCCCTAAGTGCTGGCGCATATCATATTTTTATTTGTATTTTAGTGTCGGATATAAAAATGTTCGATTTATTCAAATAAGCCTGTAAAAATCAGGGCATTTCTGATTTAATGAGGGTGTTTCTAGAAAATTAATAAATACGTGACTACGAAAGTATTTCTTTTTCTTTTTATTTCGACGCAGTGTCTATCCCTTATTTTTAAAGGATTTCAGCAAATGGTACTAGCTTTTAGTATTACCAGCTTATGTAGCATTACATAGTGTCTATAATAGTTAATTAATTAAAAGTGAATAATTGATTTGTTTTGCAGTTCGCGAAATACCGACAATCACAAAAGCTTCCCCCAGATTTGACAGAAAAACCTCCGAAATCGTTTCCTCGTATGTTGACCCTAAAACGTTAATTTGCGAAGTTCATACTTAGCTTATTAAATCAATTATTCACCATTTATAATGAACATTCACTAAATAACGCCTGTTTCAATTTGATACTAGGTTATTGTAAAATTACATAATATCCTGGAGTAAATATTGCGCTTAAGAAAGAGTTCCAATTGAAGTCTCGATACTTCGAGATGCCGCACTCAAATTCTACGAGTTTTAGTTTCAACTTTCAATTTTAGTCAAAACAGACATGCTGAAGAAGCCTTATTTCAAAAACTGCTTGTAACTTCGAGTAGCATTGTCTCCACGGATTTATATTTAGCAACCATTTCAACCTTTTCCTACCTACAATACCCAAAAGTAGGAACCTACCTGTACTAGACATTTCGATTGCCACGTTTCTAAGAAATTGTTGTCCTCTGGATTACATTTTAATTTATTATCTAGTTCTAGAAGTTCATAAAATAGGATGTTTTGTAAGAGAATTACAAATATTTTTTTAAGGTATCAACTTTATTAAATATAAATCCGCGTAGTACTCGCTCTACGATTGCGAAGTGAGAAACATTTTAATTTATTTACAAGTTCTAGAAATTCATAAAATAGGATTGACATCCTATTTTATGAACCTCAACCTATTGTAAGAGGAGAATCGCTATTTTTGCGGTATCTAAGTAAATATACATTCGTGTAGAACTCGCTCTACGAGTGCCAATTCGAACCAGCGTTATCTCAGCCACTGACGATCACGTACCTAATCTCACATGCCTGCCTAATGCCTTGATAGCCGATAAAACTGATCGTGTGTTGCTCACGATGTGCATGACATCATACCGATGTGAACTTACTTGATCGTCAGTGGCTGACATTACGATATCTGCCACAAACGCTCCTGGCACGCATAGTTCTCATTTCAAATAGCATTTTGCTGATTCAACAGTTTCTTACGTAATAGTTTTACGTATTCTAGATATATTTGTCTATCGCTTTGTTAAGGCGAATTTTCCGAGATGTGTCAAATATTTCTTAAAGTACAATGAATAAGATTATTCTGAAATTGAGATCATTCCCCTTAACGAAGAAATATTTTTCTGTATTGCAATAAGAGGCTTAAAACTTTTACCTTAATAAATTATACTATAAAAAGTAATTTGTATTAAGTAGATACATCCGTATTATATTGTTATTTGAATAATATAGAAATTATTTTAAAATCTATCGTTTGTTTTTATTTTTTAAAACCCTGTAGATTATAATAATCTATTTACTATATAGTCCTGCAAAAAAGCAATATTTTTTTGCGGCATTTACGATTACAGTTGTAGTCCATCCCCGTATTAGTTTGTCACAAAGAAGAAAAGTTGTGTGCAATTTAAGAAATTAAATATCACGTGTCATAAATGGTAAAGGAAAAACATCGCGAGGAAACCTGCATACCACAGAATTTCCTTAATTCTCTACGTGTGTAAAGTTTGCCAATCCGCATTGGGCCAGTTTGGACTATTGGCCTAACCTTTCTCATTCTGAGAGGAGAATCGAGCTCAGCAGTGAGCCGAATATGGGTTGATAATGATGAAGGAAGAAAAAACACTATAGCAAACAAAATGGACATAAATCGATCAAAAATGTTAACCCCCAAAGGCGACTTTATTGCTGCACACAATCTCTTTTTATACCCAGGCTTTGACAGGATCGACATCAGAACGATTGATGCAATATCAACAATAAAAATCATAGGTAGGTAGATAGGTAACTATCTACTCTGTCCTGAATGCCAATGATCTCCATAAAAATTAATAAACGCTAATTATTTCCTTATCACACAATAATTATCGTAAATGTTATAGCTCGGCGCGACGTGTGCGGCAATTTGTCATATCGGCATATTGTCTTGGTTATTTATATCTCTTGTCGCTTTACGCTTACCAATACGGAGTTTGGAGGTGCAGGGTCTGTAGTCATGTGACACGTTTATTCTATTTCTACAATAGCAAACGTTTCGAAATATAAATTAAAAAACTAAAAATCATGCTTTTAGCAGGCACTAATTTTCGTATTCCTAACAAAAAACCCGTTTATTTGATATTCATATCATGGGGCTGGATTTCAAACAGCCAATCCGCCATCTGGATATGGGGAGGCCGCCATATTGGATTGTAATAACGTTTCTTAGCTAGTCTTATATTGTCATCAGAATGGGGATGATGACTAGGTTTAAATATATTGATTTTTATGATACATTCGGGTAAAAAGGGTCAATGTTAACTAATTTATACATAAAAAGCAAAAATTGTCTGGATATTTGCAAAATAAATAAGATAATAAAATTTCAAAATCTATTAATTTTTTTTTATCGTAATTACATTAAAAGTGACATTTTTCAATAAATGAACTATAAACATAAACGCACAAATAACAAAGATATTAGTAATTTTGTTTGAACGCCCATACAAACCTAACGATCCGCGAGCCAACGACGTCACTAAATCGTGCTATTTTGTATGGAGCGTTTTTCAGGGACCCGCGGCAGCGCCGCAAATCTGACCCTTTAAATCCTTGTAGCTCCGAAAGTAATGATCGCAGATACCCTGTTACTTTTACAAAATTGCTTTACTATTAGTATACTCTTAATTTATATACAATTTAAAAAACTGTCATCATCCCTATTCAGATTCAGACCGTGTGCATAATCGAAGACCGGGAAGTGGGTCAAATTAAGATTCCAAGATGTTCTTCGAAAATACAAAAAAAGTATATTTTTTACTAATTTTTGATCATAATGTTGGGTTTCACTAATTTTTAAATTAAATGTGAAACCTACTTCTCTTAAGTACTAAGTGCTAATAAATTAAGTTTTTATGAAAACAAGTAGGCAACAAATATATTATATTATTCTATTTTTCACTTATTTTGTAAAATACTATTTTTTCTATAATGTACCTACTATATTTTTTTACAGCTTAAATATAAATGATATTTTCGTAAAAAAGTGTTGGCAACCCTACCTACAACACCACAAGCATTACCTTTTTATAATATTAGTATAGTTAGGCATGGTTTCGAATAAAAGGTTCTATTACTTCGTATCGATTCGGCTTAGTCGCAAGTTGCAATTTTGTACAGAGCGTTGGTACCTCGTACCCACTATCTACGTACATTGCATTGATTTTCATGTTTGGCTTTCAGCCAGCAAAGCAAGGCGAAGGTCATTCGCAGACTATGGAAGCATACTCAGCAAACTAGACTAATCAATTTGTGGATTACATAATGTACAAACAGACGATATAAAACTAGATATCTACTTAAGTATCATAAAGCACACTAATATTCTAAAGGCGAAAGTATATTATGTGTGTAAGTGGGTTTGTATGTCTGTTCCTCCTTTACGTCGCGGTTATTGAAGCGATTTTCGACTGGAAATAGATTTTACTCTAGATAACATCAACATCTGATTTTTCCGGGATAAAAATATCCCGGAAAAATCAGTGAGATTTGTGAAAAACTGAATTTCACGCGGATGAAGTCGCGGGCGTCCGCTAGTTATGAAACATAGAAGTTTGTAAAAATTTAAATTTCTTCGCCACGTCTATCAGTCTATTCGCGATAAACTCAAAGTATAACTTACACACTGAACGGATTTTTTTGCCGTTTTCAGTAGGTAAAAAGTAGGTACAGTGTTTTTTTGGGAAAGAGGCTTATGTATATAAAATATGAAGAGATAAGGTATATCTATACTAATTTTATAAAGCTGAAGAGTTTGTTTGTTTGTTTGATTGAACGCGCTAATCTGAGAAACTACTGGTCCGATTTCAAAAATTCTTTTAGTGCTAGATCAAGGAAGGCTGTATGCTATTTTATATCCCCATATTCCTACGGGAACGGGAACCACGCGGGTGAATCCGCGCGGCGTCGTATAATTATAAGATGTAAATCAGTTGAAATAAACATAAATTGTTAAAAAAATTCTAAATATTTAAATAATTTTCATAGTTTATGCTTTAAGCGAAAATTAATTTGTCCGTCTCTGTTCTGATGCGCTAGTGCCCTATCTCTAGTATAAAATATGGTTGGTTAGGAGTGAGTCCGACGGGCGAAAATCGAACCCAGGACCCCTCGGTGTTGAATCCGAGCACTTTACCGTGTAGTTATTTGCTTTCGAGCAAGTCTCAAGATCTATGTTGTCGGCACATTCGACTGTTAGTTTCAACAATGCCATTGCTCAGAAGCTTCCAAGTCCTCTTTAAGTGCAGCCCACGCTGTTTTAGATCTGAAGCTAAAAATATCAGAAGGTCGCACGAAACGCTTTCAAAAAGCTTCAAATGTCAACTACAAAGGGGTTTGAAAATTGTTTATGCTCCGGTCAGCCATCTTGAATCGCTAAAATGGTGGCTTTTTAAAAAAAAAATAAGTCCACACGTTTGTTTGTCCCGTTAGTCCAGTGGATCTATATGATTTTCGAAAACGAGGTTCTAGGTTCGAGGGATTCGAGTAATTAAGCTATGAGATACCTACTGAGTTTTTCTTCTAAGAAAGGAGAGACCCAGTCTCCATACAAACTCGAGCCCAAATTATACGAATGATAGAGAGCTGAAAATTGGCCATAAATTAGGACAAACAAGGAGAACTCATGGGGCCAATTTTTAAAGAAAGAAAGTCAAGTGTCTCCACCCTCTACTGGCTAAACGGTTGTTTATGGATATTTATAATGAAACTTGCGGACCCGGTCAAGCTTCGCTTTGACTTATTTCACAGAAAACATTACTCTATACTACTCTATTGCTACCCAATATTATTATTTTTCTTTAATAATATTGAAAACTAGCAAAGTATAGATAGATATAGATAATAGGGATGATGACTAGGTTTGAATATATTGATTTTTATGATACATTCGGGTAAATAGGGTCAATGTTAACTAATTTATACATAAAAAGCAAAGATTGTCTGGATATTTGCAAAATAAATGAGATTATAAAATTTCAAAATCTATTAAAAATCTTTTATCGTAATTAGATAAAAATTCTATATATTTTTTCTAATAAGTTTTACCTTACTTACATTAAATGTGACATTTTTTAATATATGAACTATAAACATAAACGCACAAATAACAAAGATATTAATAATTTTGTTTGAACACACATACAAATCTAACGATCATTACATTGCCTACGACGTCATTAGTTCGTGCTATTTTGTATGGAGCGTTTTTCAGGGACCCGCGGCAGCGCCGCAAATCTGACCCTTTAAATCCTTGTAGCTCCGAAAGTAATGATCGCAGATACCCTGTTACTTTTACAAAATTGCTTTACTATTAGTATACTCTTAATTTATATACAATTTAAAAAACTGTCATCATCCCTATTCAGATTCAGACCGTGTGCATAATCGAAGACCGGGAAGTGGGTCAAATTAAGATTCCAAGATGTTCTTCGAAAATACAAAAAAAGTATATTTTTTACTAATTTTTGATCATAATGTTGGGTTTCACTAATTTTTAAATTAAATGTGAAACCTACTTCTCTTAAGTACTAAGTGCTAATAAATTAAGTTTTTATGAAAACAAGTAGGCAACAAATATATTATATTATTCTATTTTTCACTTATTTTGTAAAATACTATTTTTTCTATAATGTACCTACTATATTTTTTTACAGCTTAAATATAAATGATATTTTCGTAAAAAAGTGTTGGCAACCCTACCTACAACACCACAAGCATTACCTTTTTATAATATTAGTATAGTTAGGCATGGTTTCGAATAAAAGGTTCTATTACTTCGTATCGATTCGGCTTAGTCGCAAGTTGCAATTTTGTACAGAGCGTTGGTACCTCGTACCCACTATCTACGTACATTGCATTGATTTTCATGTTTGGCTTTCAGCCAGCAAAGCAAGGCGAAGGTCATTCGCAGACTATGGAAGCATACTCAGCAAACTAGACTAATCAATTTGTGGATTACATAATGTACAAACAGACGATATAAAACTAGATATCTACTTAAGTATCATAAAGCACACTAATATTCTAAAGGCGAAAGTATATTATGTGTGTAAGTGGGTTTGTATGTCTGTTCCTCCTTTACGTCGCGGTTATTGAAGCGATTTTCGACTGGAAATAGATTTTACTCTAGATAACATCAACATCTGATTTTTCCGGGATAAAAATATCCCGGAAAAATCAGTGAGATTTGTGAAAAACTGAATTTCACGCGGATGAAGTCGCGGGCGTCCGCTAGTTATGAAACATAGAAGTTTGTAAAAATTTAAATTTCTTCGCCACGTCTATCAGTCTATTCGCGATAAACTCAAAGTATAACTTACACACTGAACGGATTTTTTTGCCGTTTTCAGTAGGTAAAAAGTAGGTACAGTGTTTTTTTGGGAAAGAGGCTTATGTATATAAAATATGAAGAGATAAGGTATATCTATACTAATTTTATAAAGCTGAAGAGTTTGTTTGTTTGTTTGATTGAACGCGCTAATCTGAGAAACTACTGGTCCGATTTCAAAAATTCTTTTAGTGCTAGATCAAGGAAGGCTGTATGCTATTTTATATCCCCATATTCCTACGGGAACGGGAACCACGCGGGTGAATCCGCGCGGCGTCGTATAATTATAAGATGTAAATCAGTTGAAATAAACATAAATTGTTAAAAAAATTCTAAATATTTAAATAATTTTCATAGTTTATGCTTTAAGCGAAAATTAATTTGTCCGTCTCTGTTCTGATGCGCTAGTGCCCTATCTCTAGTATAAAATATGGTTGGTTAGGAGTGAGTCCGACGGGCGAAAATCGAACCCAGGACCCCTCGGTGTTGAATCCGAGCACTTTACCGTGTAGTTATTTGCTTTCGAGCAAGTCTCAAGATCTATGTTGTCGGCACATTCGACTGTTAGTTTCAACAATGCCATTGCTCAGAAGCTTCCAAGTCCTCTTTAAGTGCAGCCCACGCTGTTTTAGATCTGAAGCTAAAAATATCAGAAGGTCGCACGAAACGCTTTCAAAAAGCTTCAAATGTCAACTACAAAGGGGTTTGAAAATTGTTTATGCTCCGGTCAGCCATCTTGAATCGCTAAAATGGTGGCTTTTTAAAAAAAAAATAAGTCCACACGTTTGTTTGTCCCGTTAGTCCAGTGGATCTATATGATTTTCGAAAACGAGGTTCTAGGTTCGAGGGATTCGAGTAATTAAGCTATGAGATACCTACTGAGTTTTTCTTCTAAGAAAGGAGAGACCCAGTCTCCATACAAACTCGAGCCCAAATTATACGAATGATAGAGAGCTGAAAATTGGCCATAAATTAGGACAAACAAGGAGAACTCATGGGGCCAATTTTTAAAGAAAGAAAGTCAAGTGTCTCCACCCTCTACTGGCTAAACGGTTGTTTATGGATATTTATAATGAAACTTGCGGACCCGGTCAAGCTTCGCTTTGACTTATTTCACAGAAAACATTACTCTATACTACTCTATTGCTACCCAATATTATTATTTTTCTTTAATAATATTGAAAACTAGCAAAGTATAGATAGATATAGATAATAGGGATGATGACTAGGTTTGAATATATTGATTTTTATGATACATTCGGGTAAATAGGGTCAATGTTAACTAATTTATACATAAAAAGCAAAGATTGTCTGGATATTTGCAAAATAAATGAGATTATAAAATTTCAAAATCTATTAAAAATCTTTTATCGTAATTAGATAAAAATTCTATATATTTTTTCTAATAAGTTTTACCTTACTTACATTAAATGTGACATTTTTTAATATATGAACTATAAACATAAACGCACAAATAACAAAGATATTAATAATTTTGTTTGAACACACATACAAATCTAACGATCATTACATTGCCTACGACGTCATTAGTTCGTGCCATTTTGTATGGGGCGTTTTTCAGGGATCCGCAGGAGCGCCGCAAATCTGACTCTTTAAATTCTTGTAGCTCTGAAAGTAATGATCGTAGATACCCTGTTCCTTCTACAAAATTGCTTTACTGTTAGCATACTCTTAATTTATATACAATTTAAAAAACTGTCATCATCCCTACAGTGCTTCGTGCCGTACTGACTTGTGAATGCATTCGTTTTTGAATTTTGTATTTAAAGCGGCTACGACACTGACGTGTTCCGTGCAATATATCTGTTTAATCTGTGGAACGCCCATACAAATCACAAAATCCATCAGCGCCGACGTCATTCTGTCGTGCTATTTAGTATGGTGCGTTTTTCAGAGTTCCGTGGCACCCCTGAAAATTTTCCCTTTATATTTATATAGTTTCGAAAGTACTAATGATCGCAGATAGCCTTTTATTTCGACATAATGACTTTATTATTAGCATGTTCTTAATTTATATACAATTAAAAAACTGTCATCATCCCTATTAAGTATTATGTACCTACATATATACGGTTCCAATACAGAACCTTTTAAAGTCGATTGAATAATTAGAACGGTATTTTCCGCGTGTTGCGATTTTATTAGTCTTTTGGCAGCGCAAGTCTGTCTGTACTCTAGCGGTATGACACCAACATGGCTATTGATTTTTCCTACACCCGTGTTACACAACCTTTACGAAGCCTGCAAAGTAAAAAAATCATCTAACATTAATTGCTAATAGAAAATTATTAAGCGTTTTAAATGTCGACAGTAAAATGAATTAATTTGATTTTAATATTTCACATAAAAGTGGTTACGTAAAGAACCTAATTTTGCGACTATACCGTACGAAGGTAAACGAGTTTAGCCGAAAGTGGACGAGAATGAAAGGAAAGGCGGAGGGCTTTCGCGCATGCCCACCCTAGGCTGAATCGGCGTGACGTCATCCGATTTAGGGATGCGAAATTCATCCCTTGTCTACGATAAAAAAACATATTATACTTTTAATATCAAAAACCATTTATTTTTTCATTATACTTTTTATAATGTAAATACATATTATTATGAATTTAATTTCTTAAAAAAATAAACAATTTCTTGCTCAAGGACAAAAAGCGAGAGAAATATCAAAAAAGAGATAATTGAAGTTTTAAAACAGGGTTTGTAAGTATTATGAGTAGATTTATGAGCTTACGTAGATAAGATAGAAATTAGTGGAAGAGGAAGACATATGATGCCGACTATACACATACATTGGGATATGCTCAAGGACAGGACGTAATGAAAAATAATGTATATTGTGCAATATTTACCATTATTGTTAAGTATCTTCTAACGTTGCTATTTTTAAATGCCATGTTTATTTATATACATGTCAAAATGTGCAACGCAAAGCAAGGACAATAAGTAAATTGTCACGGTTAATGAATATAAAGAAGAATGTATACTGTTCATAATCAATGCTGCACTCAATAAATTACTATTTAATAATACGTAGTATCGTATTATTGTTGTTGTAAACGCGAGTCTACACAATATAAATACTATTCTTTCATAAAACGAAATGTAATATAGGGTTGATGTATCTTATCCCATCAACCTCTTTGAGACACATGCTTCCAATTTACTATGGGAGAGAGCGTCTTAGAGCTAAGATTTACCACGTTGCTCCAATGCGTGCTGGCAGGCTTAGGATGACTCTGTTTAAATATATTTATAACTAGCGGACGCCCGCAACTTCGTCCGCCCTTAGACTTCTTCAATCCAGCCCTTAGTATCGCTGTAATAATGGAGTAACTTCTCCCGTTTTCCAAACATTTCCCTTCACTGCTCTGCTCCTATTGATTGTAGCGTGATGAAAATTATTCTATAACCTGTCCAGAAGTATGAAAGATTTTGATTCTATGACGAACAAACAGACAGACAAAAATTTTACTGATTGCATTTTTGGCATCAGTATCGATCATCAGACCCCCTGATAGTTATTTTGGAAATATATTTCATGTACAGAATTGACCTCTCTACAGATTTATTATACCTTTCGAAGATATTCGGACCCGATTTAGGGTTTAATCAAGACAGGGACAAAGAAATTTCTGAAAAGCTAGCACTGCTACCTACTAAAAAATCACTTACCACCAAATAAATCACTTGTACATGTTCCCTTTAATTTTTATAATAACGATATTTTTACGAAGTGTAAATAGATCTTTATTTACAGAATATGCTGACGATGTATCCAACGTAATAACGTTACGTGATTTTTTTGTATTCCGATTTTACTTATATCTATTTTATATTATCGACGACGTTAATGGATTACTTTGGTGTTTCAGCAAATATATTTGCAAGTTAAATATTAGTTTATTCGCCGAGCTGTAACCCATTCATCTTTTTCATGGGTAAAGTGACGCAAGAGAATTGTTTCGTTACATAAGTATCTATTGATAAGCGTTTTAAAATTATTAAAAACTCTTGTTTACGAAATTTTTGTAATAATAATTATTTATTTATTGTGTTATTAAAATCCAAATAATATTAAGATTGTAAAGTTTTGGATGTTCTCGATAGTGCATAAAAGGTCAGAAACATAGTATCATTATGTAGTAGGAATTATTATTTTAAATCTCTTGCTCTTAATTTATCGACAATTATAAAACTGCACACCACTGTTCCTGATCTTATGGAGGCAGTCAGTGAAGCTCGCCCGACGCGAAATAACGCTCGCGTTCGATATTTGAAAATCGTATGAAAATACGGGTTGGAAAAAAACGGTCTTGCGTCTATAGCCAGTGTTGCAATTTGTGAAAAAGTAGGTTGAGTTTTATCACTGTTTATTTATTTTAAGTATTTTATTCTTAATATTTTAAAACATAATGTATTTTGAGTAATTTTTTTTATACCATACAAATATAGGTTCCTAACTGGATTATCAACAAAGAGGAGAACCACAGGATATGAATATTTTATTTATAATTGATATTTAATTAAGTAGGTACATTCCTTTGCCTGTTTAAAATTGACACAATTTTAGAATTAAAAAAAGAACAGGTAGATAACATGGCAAGTGCGATTTTTAAATATTTATTTAGATAGATAATAATTAAATCAGCAAAGGTTTGGTGCATTGAAGGTTTGTTCACATGTCCCGAAGGTGTTTTATTGATTGTGCGCGGTGCGGGGGTGAGGTGCCAGGGGCGGGCGGGGCCGGGACTCTCTGGTTGTCTTTCCACGTGGTTCTTACACGTGATAAGATTGTTTATTTTTTAATACACAAGGTTGTCTACACGCCGCCTTGAGGGTAGGAACGCATGTAAGGGGTGAGTGAGGTGAAAACGCGAACATAGCGTCATTTATAGGGTTAGGCTTAGGTATCTTCTTTTATCAAATCATCTAGGGAGACAATATACACAAATTATCATACTAAATCATACGTTCAGACATTCAAATCGGGCAAGCAATTTAGCAAAACTTAATCCCTGCTAAGACCTACAGAAGGAACTCGTGAATGTAAAAGTCTTTTAAATGAAAGGGCTTAGGCCAATAGTCCACAACTCTGACCCAATGGCAGAAAATTCTCATTTATGTGCAGGTTTCGTCACTTCCTTCGTCGTTTGAGACGTGATAATAAATTTCTTAAAAGTTGGAGGTGCATGCCCCGGACCGATTCGAACCCACACCCTCCGGAATCGAAGGCACTGGGCTATCACGGCTATTCAAATATAGGTAATAAGTTTAAACCATGAACACAGCTTTTCTATCTAGACTTTCATTAAGATTCTATGTAACAAATGTCATACGGTGCCTAATGTAGTTTGGCAACTTCGTTCGTAACACTCCCGATGGTCCGCGCGGGCCGGGTAGGCATGTAGCGATGAATGAAAAACCCACGACTGATGCACCTTACTTTCCCGCACGCACGATTTCACACCCGCGCACTCTTTCCCTCGTCGCCCCCATATTATGGGAGTGCCATAACTTGACAGACTATAGACAACCTTTCGTGGCGTGGATATCATCAGGGCGTAGCTACCGCCGAATGACAGGGGCCCCTTTAAACATGTTAAAACAAAAATTAGTAAAATGTAATTCATAATTCCACTTAGTCTGATGCTTCCAGAAAAAACAAAACAACCAACATCTAAACCTTACATAAGTAAAATGAGTAGGTACCAAAATGTTTGTTATAACATACTAAGCATACTACAATTTTATGATTTGCCGCTTGTCTATTGGGCCCCTAACTAATTTTGCTACAGGGCCTCACCAAGGCACGCTACGCTACTAGATATCATACAGTACGTAAATTACATTTCTCAGTTGATTTGATGTTTATAGGTTGGTTGTTAATAAAGAACAAATTAGTTGAGCTGCTATATTATTCACGTGCATACCCATTGAAATTATTACAGTATTGTTTTCTTAAGAGTGTGCAATATGTAATTTGGTGGTTACAAATGGTTCTGGATCTCAGATTCTGGAAAAGTTAGGAGCCTGATATTTGGGTAAATGATATTTCAAAGTGTTAGCTTCGTTATAACTATACAAAATACACAATTTGTAAAACTTTTCTCGATAGTTTATTTTTTTGAAAAGTACATGTTTTGCTCACATTGCTTTCAATCTCAGGAAAAGCAAACTTATTTTCTTAAATTTTTGTGTTGTATAGAAAATTAGGTATATATATCTTGAACATGGCCATTTTGTTTTTCGTTATGTTGTTTAATTTACTTGCAATTAGGTAAAAATGGTTTTGGCGCTCACGTCATAAAATTTGCGTCGCGCGTCAATCGCTCCGTGCTTTTCACTCAGTGAAAGTCATAATTCTGCATCTCATCGAATTTTATCCATATCGTACCGACGCGCTGCGCGCTCTTAACTATATATGCTATAACCACAGTAGATATATTACAAGCAGTAGTTGGACTTCATACTAAAGGTCGAAACGCGAGCTATACCTACGCAGCTCGTACGTGGGGTGATCGTGGGGTGAAGACCGTTGCGACTGTGCCGCGGTGACGAACGCAGTGTATTGGATTTTTTAATTATGACGACTAGGAAAAAAGTTATTATTTTTATAAAGTTTGATTAATATTTTGTATTCTAAAGGCATAATTTAATAAATATATATATAAATAAATGCTTAAATGATAAAATTGTGTAAATAGGTAAATGACGTAAACGTTAATATAATATTATTAAATAATTATTTATTAACTTCTTCATTTAGGTTGTTTTCTTTGATTATTATGTAATACATAGATTTAAATCTTATGACATGTATGTTTTGTATACCTGTATTTTAAGGTAATAAAGAAGTTACGTAAAGAAGTTGTTTGAATTTAACAACATTATTGTGTTGCTCATACTTTAATGTATTTGAATAAAAAAAGTAAAGAGCCAGCTGATATCAATATACCTATCCAGATTTTTTTATTAAACTACTAGCGAACCCGGTCAATCTCAATTTGTTTTTTGTAGTTCCTTCCCTACATGCCAAGTCAGGGTCAATTTTTTATCGTCTATTCTATAGTGTGGGGGTATCGTTATCGGTATTTTTGTACATTACATAAGGGGTTAAAGTGCTAACATAATCTACGGAACCCTACACTGCGCGTGGTCCGACACGCACTTGACCGATTTTTTATTATTTGGTCACCTAGTGTGGTGGTAATAGATAGATGGCATCACAAAAATAAATATATGAAGGTCCTTCAAGATCATTGATTAGTATCAGCCTTATTTAAATCTACCAATCAAAAAACAACACGCATTTTATTGATCACTTCCTATTTTACTACAATTTACAAAGTATTTTATTTGTTTATTTAAAAAAAAGTATATTTACAATCACATAACTAAATGGAAACACAAAGTTGGCAAATGTAATTAAAATGCTAGAGACAGGCAGCCCTATCACATGTTTACGGAGCGCGCGGCTGTAGGTATTTATTTCAAAAATATGGCCGAGTTATTATACTGCTTGTAATATATCTACTGTGCTATAACCTCGTGTGCGCCGGCATAATCCCGACAGCCTACGCAATACGGTATCGACTATAGCGAATTTTGGCGCCACTGGGTTTTAGTAGATTATGAACAGGTTGAAAATATTTTGAAACCTCTGCTCTCTCAACAACGATTGAGCGTATAATGTTGCTGTATAAAATATTAAACAACCATTAGATTTTTATCAATTAAGTATACATAATAGGTAAACATCAAGGTGCCGTGTGGACAAACACGGCAATGAAAAATTTCGAGGTTTTTATTGAAGTAATGCAATGCTATTAATAAAATATTTAGTGCTACACATATAGATTACTATCTCATCTAACCTGAAAAAAATGCTAGAACATTATAACTATGTTTTTTGTACCGATGTAAAGAGTAACAAACATCCATACAAACTTTCGCGTTTATAATAATATTATCCTACTAATATTAGTAGGAAGCCTTCGTTTAAAATTTCAGCCAAATCGGTTCAGTAGTTGTGGCGTTAAAGAGTAACAAACATTCGTACAAACTTTCGCGTTTATAATATTAGTAGGATAATATACCAGCTCGTAATAAATCTGTGAAGGCACCGATGCCTTCACATTGAAAGTGTGTTCGTCGAAGCATTAAATACCCGCAACAATCGCACAGAATCCGCACGACTGTCGGATTTGTATCACATTATAATTCTTTTGATAAAGCTACCTATATACATTGTACATGTACATTATTTTTTATTATGATAGTCCATAATTATCATAAACAAAACATATTCGGCTGACTGCTGAGCTCGAGTCTCCACTCCGATTGAGAGGGGTTAGGCCAAATATTCCACTGGCCCAATGCGGTTTGGCAGACATTGGCTGTCGACAAGTCACGATCTGTCACTCCCATACATTTTTCTAGTTTTCGAAGCGTTTGCGATAGTAGAAAGACAATCGACGTGCCACTTGGCTACTGAGGCAGGATAGGACAGGACTAGTGCTGTTACAAAAACACCCGAAAATATTTCTTTACGATACAAGCGACATAGCGTCTTTGCCGGCGAAAATGAGTTCCCCGATCGTAGGGTTTCCACTCACCAACTCGGGGGCGCTCTCTCTAATACACTCGGGCCAAAACACCCTTCCAGAACGGCCCTCTAATTCGAGGTCCGAGTCTCAGAAGAGACGCCCTTAGAAAGTCGCTCCGTCCATCTCTTCTGCTTCTGCCTTCGGGCCCCATCAGACTATGCTTCTGCGCTCGCCCAAATCCTCAGGTAACGTCGCTGAGGTCCCTAATATTCTACTATACTGATAATAGATACTTGTTACAACAATTCTGGACTTGGTATACAGTGAGAGTGGGAGATGGACCTGTTCCAGCCAGAAGTAGAAGCAAAAAGAGGAAAATTGAGACAAACAAAAAATGACCACACGACTCAAGTAAAACTGCTTTAGCTCTCAGTCTCAGCCCAAGGGTGTAGCTACCGCCATATTAGCCGCACGCCGTATAAATGATAAGGAGGTCCCGGACTATAGAGACCCCTTACGTGTAAAATCAAATTTTAGTAAAGTCTAATCCACAATTTCACTGAATCTGGTGCTTCCCGGAAAACATACAAAAAAACTGCCTTCAGAAACGACAAGAGTCAAAAAAAGCAATCTCCTTTTTTCTTGACCTTTTGTTTAAGTCATATTGTCATAATTAATTTAAGCAAGCATTTCTTTTGTTTTGTGAGATATTTAAACCCTTTTTTGGGGCCCCTAACTATTTTAGATAAAGTGCCCCTCCATAGAACACTACGCTTTTCTCAGTGCTTATCCAAGTCAAGCGTGCGTCAAGAAAGTAGTTTAGAAAGAGTTTTTTTTTCAAGTAAAGTTACTTGAAAAAAAAACTCTTTCTAAACTACTTTCTCATACAACAGTGCAAATCCCCCTCAGATCTCTCGCAATTGATTGAGTCCGGCCCATCAACCGAGAAGCGAGACTGTCAACTAAGTTATTGCCTCAGAGTCAGAGAAGCACTGAATGTGCAGTCGCCGCCGCCGAGGGGGCAGTGCTATCGATCGTCTCTGACCTACTAACGCTCACTGTGTTGAGATTTGCGACGGACGTATCTCGTTCTGAAGAGTGTTACCTTAAACCAATGACAATGGTTTAAGTTCATTAATGTTATATATAAATTCAGGTTCCCCAACAACTTCGTCAGAATAATTTAATGAAGCAAGAATCAAATTATTCTGCTTTAGGCAAGGTATACCTACCAATACGGTGGCGCTATTAATGTTCTTAGGGATGATGACAGTTTTTTAAATTGTATATAAATTAAGAGTATACTAATAGCAAAGCAATTTTATAAAAGTAACTGGGTATCTGCGATCATTACTTTCGGAGCTACAGGGATTTAAAGGGTCAGATTTGTGGCGCTGCCGCGGATCCCTGAAAAACGCTCCATACAAAATGGCACGATTTAGTGACGTCGTTGGCTCGCTGATCGTTAGGTTTGTATGGGCGTTCAAACCAAATTACTAATATCTTTGTTATTTGTGCGTTTATGTTTATAGTTCATTTATTGAAAAATATCACATTTAATGTAAGGAAGCTAATACTGTATGAATTTTCATCTAATTACGATAAAAAAAAATTTAATAGATTTTGAAATTTTATGATCTTATGTATTTTGTAAATATCCAGACAATTATGCAGCTTTTTATGTATAAATTAGTTAACATTGACCTTATTTACCCGAATGTCTCATAAAAATCAATATATTCAAAGTATTCTAAGTATTCTAGTCATCATCCCCATTCAGTGGACACTAAAATGTTTCTTCTCTTTCTTCTTAGGAGGATGAAAATCCACACCCCTTTCGGTTTCTACACGACATCGTACCGGAACACTAAATCGCTTGGCGGTACGTCTTTATCGGTAGAGTGGTAACTAGCCACGGCCGAAAGCCTCCCTTCACCCAAAACAACATTATTCACATATCTTTTCATCCCGGAAAAATCCATGGTTTCCACGGGATGTGTGAAAAACAGTACTTATTCTGTCTGTCAGTCTGACAAATTCGTTGATGATACTTCCATGATATGCGGGCGACGGGCGGAAAAACTGCGCGGGTGTGAAATCATGCGTGCGGGGAAGTGAGGTGCATACCTAAGTTGTGGGTTTTTTATTCATCGCTACCACCATCGAGAGTGTTACGAAGTTGCCAAGCAATAGGTTCCTGCATAAACAATCCCTGTCATGATGATTGCGACTATCCGCCGATTATCGCAATGATTGCATCAACTTTACACATTCTGTCAACCGATTTCCGCACCACACAAAGACCACAAAAGGATTTTTGTTCCATTATGGCTACGTGGTTTAAAAATAACTTGGGCGTGTGATTTGCATTCATTCATTCTCTCATTCATTCATTTGTCGGCCTTGTCTTGTTTCGACTCATTCACAAAACTATGGTATTTTTATCTGTCAGTTACCTTTTTTACTCCAATTGAATTCGTGGTTTCACTCCCGATTTATATCGACGGAGTATTGGGTTCAGGAGCAGTGATAGCCCAGTGGATATGACCTCTGCAGGAAGTGGGTTCCAATCCGGTCCGGGGCATGCACCTCCAACTTTTCAATTGTGTGCATTTTAAGAAATTAAATATCACGTGTCTCAATCGGTGAAGGAAAACATCGTGAAGAAACCTGCATACCAGAGAATTTTCCTAATTCTCTGCGTGTCTAAAGTCTGCCAATCCACATTGGGCCAGCGTGGTGGATTAAGGCCTAATCCCTCTCAGTCTTAGAGAAGACTCGAGCTCAACAGTGAGCCGAATATGGGTTGATAACGACGACGAATGTTGGGTTATAAACGGGATAATGTTCGAAATTGCAATGATCTTACCACAAACCACTGCCTACTTGAGAATTTCTTGGAAAAAGAAAAACTTCAATATTTCAAGCCTGACGCAGGACTTGAATTGACTTGCCAAACGATCCAAAAACGCATAGGTAAGTTATTTATTGGACCCACAGATTAGTCAATAATATACAGATGGAGCGTACGGAACACGACGGTGTCGTAGTCGCTCCAAATACAAAATTCAAAAGTAATAATAATTCGTTCTCATTCACGAGTCAGTACGACACGAACCGTCGCATCAGTTTTCAATATTATTCAAGAAAAATGGCGTTTTATGTTGGATTTTTTTTTATTGGGAATTATTGATTATTATATTAATTTACGTAATTGTTTTAAGAGTTAAATTTTGAAATACAAATTATGAAAAAAAATTGTATGGTTGTCAAGGATTTCACCGGCTTCAATATGTTGCTTGTAAAGACTCACTTTACGATACTTTGTGATTGGATCAAAAGCAGTAGAAAATCTTTTAAAACAGTAGTAATTCGTTATAACTATATTAGATTCTTCCAACATAAGCCTAATCCTTTCCCAATTAATCAATCAAAAACTACGTCTAATCCCATCCTTTAAGAGGCTATGTAGTCACACACACCAACGTCCAACACACATATATACCTACTCAATTTGGCAAACTTATAAAATCTTTCTTTTACTTTGCGGTTTAAAAATAAATTTATTTGATAGCTGTTTGAATAGACGTACTTCCTTCGGTCGTAAAGTTGGCAAGTCTACCCTCGTTCCCATTCGCCGGAACGAGTTTAGGCGCAACAATGGGCAGCTACCCCTACCCTACCCCTGTACGTCGCCCTTGACACAGATTATAACTAAACTGATTTTAAACTTTACCTATTTATAACCTAGAAATTCATAACTTATTCTTAGTATATTCTGTGGTGTCTTATTTTATGTAAACTTCACTCACCAAACGTCTCTTAAAAAAGGGCATCCATTGAGTAGTTTTTTATAGTTAGCGTGCAAACAGGGAGTCATGGATATAGAAGATATTACACTCGTATATATCATCAGCACTTTCAGCCACATCCACTGCAGGAAATATGTATGCCTCTTGGTAGGGCTCGAGCACATACACGAGCAGCACGTAATTCTGTTCTAAAGTTCGAACTATGTTCGAAGAGAATTATATAATAATTGTATTAATTGTCGGACCAAGTGCTGCCTTCAAAGCACCTTGCTATGTGATGAGATGAGATATTTTATAGCCTATAGCTGAACAGTAAAGCGGAAAACTCATAATTTAAATAAACTCATCACCAGTGGTGGTTCGATCCCCGCCCGCTGGAGTATTGTCGTACCTAATACAGTCTTTCCCGACTAGTTGGAGGGAAATGGGAGTGTTGGTCATATTAAAAATAAATTGCAAATATTCTTTAAAAAAATGCGCAAAACTGTAACGCCGACCCAAATAGGTCCAAAGATTCCGGCTAAGGGTTAAAACAGAGTGACTAATAATAAAAAATCGTTATAGCTTCAATAATGTGATTCAATAGTTTTAGGCCCCTAACTTTTGAACTAGTAAGCGTGCTGGGGACAAAACAATGCCCTTTGCCTCGGCGTCCTTGACACCGTTTCCCTTAGTAGAAAGCTGACGCCTTTGACTTATATACGAGGCTTTCCTCCGCGTGGTATTGTTTTTTTTTTAAATATTTGCCATCATAAATTTTATAATGGAGATACGAGTAGTTATGTCACTAGTGCGTAAAACTGAGGCGAACAAAAGCAGCTATTGTCTTTCATCGAGCCGCTTAATAATCAACGAAAGTTATTTAAGCAAATAATATTGTATACAATGTCGAGTTGTGTGTTCAGGAATTACTTATATAAACAGATTTAGGATGCAAATTTAGATTTCCAATTACGTTTTTTAAGTTGGTTGACTATAACTCTATATATAGCAATTGCTTATTAGCCGTTAGAGTTTTCCTAGTACTTTCATTATATATTCTACTTTCGTGAATTTTCTCACGTATCCATAAACAACCTTTTAGCTGGTAGAGGGTGGGGACACTTGACTCTAACAAAAATTTGCTCGTATTTTACAAACGAATCCCTAAATCAAATCGAAATATGTTGGTAGAAGACCCCTTAGAACTTTCAAAGACCTACCCAACGATCCCACACTATGAAAATAACGAGCAAAAAAAATCATCCCCACTTTTCATGTAGGGGAGGTACGGCACCCTAAAAAAATATTTTTAAAGATTTTTGTCTACGACTTTGTTCACATTTTTAATTTACATATTTATGCTAATTTACAGCTTTCTAATAGTAACAATCTCTGCCAGACAGATATGACGAAACTATAAGTGTGGACTAAGGGACCCTAAAAAGAAAAACGTGACGAATTGAAAAAGTACTCCTTTTTTTGAACAAGAAAGTGTATAGTCAATCAAAGTCAAATAGTCTTTTATGTAACTTAGCCACATAACATAATGCTTTCCATAACGCGTAGGGATGATGACAGTTTTTTAAATTGTATATAAATTAAGAGAATGCTAATAGTAAAGCAATTTTGTAAAAGTAACAGGGTATCTGCAATCATTACTTTAGCAGCAACAGGGATTTAAAGGGTCAGATTTGCGGCACTTGTTTATTTTTCAAATAAATAGTCAATCTTTGCTTTTTATGTATAAATTAGTTAACATGAACTTTATTCATTCGGGAATGTCTCATTAAAATCATCATCATCCTTATTGTAGTCAAGTGCGAGCCCATCAATTCATTTTATAATAATAAAAGAAAAGATAGAAAGCTTAACTTTGATTGCTAACTTTTCAGTGATTTGACTATTACTTATTGCTAAAGTAAACTGCACATTTTATATATAACAGAGGCCAAAATCCCCCAAATACAGACGTTAACCCTATTCAATATTGGGTAGAATAAAGGGTCTTACGCGTCCTTGGCACAGAAACTGACCTCTTTTGTAACTCTCGTTCACTGGGTTATAAAAAATGAGGTTTTGAGATCGTGTTATCGATGGGTATACTTGCCTTGTCCAGTGGTATGCTAAGGATCGTAAGGTCGTAGGTTCGAGTCCTGGCTTAGGGCAAAATATCTGGTTTTTCAAAATCATACGTATGGCAATCATAATACGTATGGTATAAGATAAATGTGCCTCAACATGAACTTCTTCATTCATCATCATCATTGGCAACCCATATTCAGCTCACTGTTGAGCTCGAGCCTCCTCTTAGAATGAGAGGTTAGGCTAATAGTCCACCACGCCGGCCCAATGGGGGTTGGCAGATTTCACATAAAAAAAGAAATTTGTCAGGTATGCAGGTTTCCTCACGATGTTTTTCCCAACGTCTGAGGCACGTGATATTTAATTTTTTTTATAATGCACATAACTGATGAGTCCAACTCATGCATGGTTGCATGGGGTGCATGCCCCGGACCGGATTCGAATCTACGCTCTTCGAAGGCAGTGGTCATATTCCCACGGCTATCACCTCATCATTGCTATCTTCTAAACTTGCTTAAAAATATGTAACGAAATCGATATTAATAATTAAAATGGCCTTAGTCATTCTGAGAGGAGACTCGAGCTCAGCAGTGAGCCTAATATGGATTGATAACGATAACGAACGAATATAGACACGGTTGGGTAAATAACTGTATGAACTAGTTGTGTTTAGCTTACAAGTCCTTTGACAGGACGCAGGAACGCATCTGTCTATCTTATTGTAAGGGGAAGGGTGCTGAGCGCGGGGTTCGTCTAGAGTCTAGACCCCTCTAATGTACTTAACTCGCCCCATCATAATTCCCCTATAAAAAAGGACGTGCCGTGACAAAACCAAACTTTGTTGATTAATGAACATTTTTAACTGACTTAAGAGAAAGAGTGGACGCCACAGCTTTTGACATGCAGGAGTTGATCCAGCAATTTTGCAAATATGATTTTTTCCGCTCTTTTTTTTAATTAATAAATTAGTATACTGTTTCAATAGCATAGTTTTTGAGTCTAGTTTGTTATGTAAAAATACTAAACTAGTTGAAAGAAATAAAATAAGTCTGCTGGGGAATAAGTCAATTTTGTCACACTTAATTGTTGCCCTCCCTTTGTCACACTTAAATGTCCCTCATTTTTGCCGCTCTGGCATATTGCCCCCCTGGATCGAGCCCTGCTGACCTGCATGACGAGCTAAACTTGTTGTACAATGCGCTGCCGTGTTTCCGAGTTCCGGCAATGTTAAGCCATAAGGTACCTACTTACGCGTCACCTGATTTTTTTACATTAGGTAATCATTAAGCATACTATTCACCTTGAAACAAAACACGGGCATTGTTTTAAGGTTGTAGGAAAAAGAATGCATAAAAAGGCTCAGAGTCACACGGCTGGCGATGGAACGAGCTATGCTCGGAGTATCTCTGCGTGATCGAATCAGAAATGAAGATTCTGCAGAAGAATCAAAGTCACCGACATAGCTCAACGAGTTGCGAAGCTAAAGTGGCAATGGGCAGGGCATATGATTCGAAGAGCCGATGGACGTTGGGGTCCCAAGGTGCTGGAATGGCGACCCTGCACTATAAAGCGCTGTGTTGGTCGACCCCTCACCAGGTGGACTGACGACAACAAGCGAGTCGCAGGGATTCACCGGATGCAGGCAGCTTAGGATCGCGATGTTTGGAAGTCCCTACAAAAGGCCTATGTCCTGCAGTGGATGTCCATCGGCTGATATGATGATTATGATAATATGTTATTCGGTCCGGGGCATGCACCTCCAAATTTTCAGTTGTGTGCATTTTAAGAAATTAAATATCACGTGTCTCAAGCGGTGAAGAAAAACATCGTGAGGAAACGTGCGTGAGTGAAGTCCGCCAATCCGCATTGGACCAGCGTGATGGACTATTTGACCTAACCCCTCTCATTCTGAAAGGAGACTCGAGCTCAGCAGTGAGCCGAATATGGGTTGATAACGAATCACTAGTACCTAATAAATAAACTTATTTCATAGTTAAGTAAATGCTTTCAATAAAGAGATATTAAAAAAAATGTATTATCGCCATATCATCACAAACACCGCAAACCAAAATTCTTTTAACGCCATTTTCCGGTAATAACTTGGGTTATAATTATGTTTTGATAAGCACGGTTAGTTAATGAACGCCTAATTGGTTCGCGTCTGAGCGGGCAGTTAGTGAGAGATTTTCCGACACTTTGTAGATGACGGTTAGTTAATTAAGCGTGTTTTTCAATATACAAACATCCGCGCCTTAGATTGCGTATTGTTCGTTTTTTCCTACATCATATCAACATATTATCGTTCGCTATCAACCCATATTCTCTATAAACCCTCAAGAATCTCCGGGTGAGCTGGGAGCCGCTGGATGCTGGTGGCTAGCGACCGTTTTGTTCGGAAATCCATGCAAGAGGTCTATATCCAGCAGTGGACGTCCATCAGCTGATAATGATGATGATGAAATGTTACTAGATTCGCTTTGACTTATGTGCACTTCTTCCCTATAACTACCCTACCCCTACTCTACCCTCTTTTAAAGGTTTGGCGGCGGATTTAAAAATAAAAATTATGCACGTTTTTTTTTGTCACATCCATACAAACTTCCATCCCCCATTTTTAGGAAGTGGGGGGTTAGAAAGAGACAAAAAGTAGCCTATGTCACTTTCCATCCTTACAACTATATCGACTTGAAAAATCACGTCAATTCGTCGCTCCGTTTTGCCGTGGAAGACGGACAAACAAACAGACAGACAGACACACTTTCACATCTATACTAATATTATAAAGCTGAAGAGTTTGTTTGTTTGTTTGTTTGATTGAACGCGCTAATCACAAAAACTACTGGTCCGATTTGAAAAATTCTTTCAGTGTTAGATAGCCCATTTATCGAGGAAGGCTATAGGCTATATATTATCCCCGTATTCCTACGGAAACGGAAACCAAGCAGGTATAACCGCGGGTAAAAGATGAAGTCTTTGGTACTTATGTACCGTATATTTTAATTAATTTGTATAATGTAGCTAGACTCTTTCATAGAGTTTGCCCTCGTTAATGGAATTTCAAAATGATGTTGGCGACGTGCCAGCCGCTGCCGCATACAACCGCTTTATGCTTTCAGCGCTTTAGGAGCTGAGTGGACGGCAAATTTTAAACTTCAAAACCTATTTCACAGTTCAAAAACTAATAAATGTTGTTTTTACCCAACTACCGATGGAGATTTATTTATGCTATCTATGTATGTATGTGAGCCGTGATAGTCCAGTGTATATGACCTCTGCCTCCGACTCCGGAGAGCGTAGGTTCGAATCCTGTCCGGACCACCTCCAACTTTTCAATTGTGTGCATTTTAAGAAATTAAATATCACGTGTCTCAAACGGAGAAAGATAACATCGTGAGAAAACCTGCACACCAGAAAATTTTCTTAATTCTGTGCGTGTGTGTAGTCTGCCAATCCGCATTGGGCGAGCGTGGTGGACTATTGGCCTAACCCTTCTCATTCTGAGAGGAGACTCGTGCTTAGCAGTGAGCCGAATATGGGTTGATAACGATGTATGTAGATATTTATTTATACTTTATTGCGTTAAATAAAATTAAACAAAGTTTTGGAAAATACTTATATACACCGCGCTACGTTATTCGTCTTAAACCAAAATCCCACATAATGTACCCAATGTCTATTATCCATCAGTGTTATTAAAAAAAAAAACAAAGTACAATTCAAGGAGTTACAATTGTAATAAACTTTCAAAAATCGATTATTTTAACACATCCTGTATTTTCAAACATCTACCTACCTCCTCGCCGCAGTCACGTCGGCAGCCCGTCGGTCCCTTTGAGCTTTGAGGTCATTCACTTTATTTCTTTAAATTAAATTTTATTTTATTTACGGGTGTTAACCCGTACTAGACCTGTGTCGATCGCGATTGATCGAATCTCTGATACCCGATCAGTACTTGTGCGTGAGCGAGTGACGCGGCCGTCAGCGCCTTAAATAATCTGCGAACGATTTTTGTTCACCACACTGAATTGGACTTGTAACAATTATCTGGATCGAATACTCGTCGGTCAGTCGTACAACATCACTCTACAGAATAGCAACCTAAAATCCGATCAGTTCGGAATTTTAACGGCCTTCGTGGCGCAGTGGTGTGCGCGGTGGATTTACAAGACGGAGGTCCTGGGTTCGAACCTCGGTTGGGCCGATTGAGGTTTTGGTCCAGGCCTGGCTGGTGGGAGACTTCGATCGTGGCTCGTTACCACCCTACCGACAAAGACGTACCGCCAAGCCGTGGATTCAAATACTCCCCCTAATAAGTTAGTCCGTTTCCATTTCAGATTGCATAATCACTTACTACACTACCGTCAGGTGAAATTGTAGTCGATGGATAACTTGTAACGAATAAGAAAAGGGTTCCGATTCATGTTCTACGGATGTTCAGTTTAAGACTCAAGTAACTACATACTTTAAGTCGAGTTTTAACGATACACAAAACACGAAAGACCCGTGACCCGAATGATCGAATTATTAAGACCCAACCAATCACCTTGCGTTATAAGAAACGATCGAAAGATACATTTCTTACCTGTACCTATTTTTGGACATTGCCGACAATAGTTACGGGTTAGGCGGCGAGCGGCGTTATCAAAAAGGAAACCGCAAAAGACTAGGGCTTGCTATTTTTTGAAATATCGGATTCTCGATATATCGATAATTTCAAAATAATTTTTTCGGCTAAATGAAAACTTTTAACAATTAAGTATTTATTAAACTTCACTATTTTTTTATGTAACTAAATTGACAAGTAAATTAATACGATTAAACATGTTTAAAGTTTTGTCTGAGGGTAAAGTAGTGTACACTATCTGAATACATTATGTTTTACTTATTTCAGTGACATTTTCGATAAAATGCAATTAAATAAACTAAAATATGAAAAACGTAATAAAGTATAAATAAAGTAAAGTAGATTATGTTTGATAATGTTTTAGTTTAAATAATTTAAAAAATTAAAACTTGTTAAAAATATCTAGTATCGATATCTACGTTTCAATATCGAACTATCGATATATCGTCCATAAAAATATTAGTAATGAATACTTATCGCTATTAAGTGATAATATCGATATTTTGATATATCGATATTTTATTAACAGCCCTAGTAAAGACACTGCCGCCGACTAGGTGTATCAAAAATAGTAGGTATGTAGGTATTAAACAACAAAATTTCTGAAACTAGGTTAAAGTTCATTAACTTCTTCTTTCCAAACACAATGAAACAGGATGTTCTGAAGATTTTCATCAATTTTAATTTTTTTTTTTCGATAGCGTGTGAATGTGCTTCAGCTTATTTTTAATATTACTATAGAGTTTCTCGTAATGGATACATACATGTCGCGGCGGATTATAGACGCGGCCGGTAGCACGGTGTATAAGGAAGAGGTTCTCAATTTGACGCGTATGTTTTTTTTTCATATTGTCTGCGGATTGGCAGACTTCACACACCTAGAGGTTTCCTCACGATGTTTTCCTTCACCGTTTGAGACACGTGATGTTTAATTTCTTAAAATGCATACAACTGAAAGTATGCTACATGCTCCGGACCGGATACAAACCTACCCTCCGAATCGAAGGCAGAGGTCATTTCCACTGGGCTATCACGGCTTTCTTGTATAATTATGTTACCTAAATGATGGCTCTACTGGACAACATTTTTTCCCCTCCTTCGCCAAATTGGAGACACGTCAAGCTGAGAATCAACCCGGGACAACCCAATTAAAGAAAGCATTGTATAAGTGTATCTATGCGTCAGAGTTGTATGTGACTAATGAACGAATCTCTTTGTTCCAGATCATCAGTCACTCAAGTAGATCAAGATGGGCGTTCTGGGGAACTAGCCGCTCCGTTAATGCTAATCGCTTGAGAGCCATGTTCGTTTAGCTATTAGTACATATAACGCTCATATATGCACAGAGAGGCTTTGTACGTATTCCGAGATTCGCTAAAATTACGTCAAAAACTCCTCCAAAGGACCACCACGTATTTTAAAGTGGTAGAATTCGTGAAGAAAGACGCCATACGATACTTCACGTATGATTACGAGATCCACCAAACATAAATCCAAATAAATATTATGAACATATTCATAGGTAACGATTACCATTCGAAGAACCTCGTCAAATTGAAAATTTGATTCACACATTCAACAATTACTTTTAGTCAATTGACAATAATTTTATTAAGGTGATAATTAATTTATAATTTACTTAATTATTGATAAAAATCTACTCATTCAACAATAATAGGACGTAAGTCGCTTCGTTAATTAAAAAAACACACCCATAGACAAGGCATTCTAAATTTGAAATAAAAAAAATGGCGGCGAAGGCTGAACCTATTGGTCCACTTAATGGCCATGAACTGGCGCCATTAAATACAAGGGCGGATGGGTCAGAAAGGCCTCATGGAGTGACCATCGTGCTGCAAGGATCTAGATCAAACTCCTTGCAGAGAGATGCTCCGGGAGAGGACAGAGCAGCTTGGTCGGGAAAACTGCAGTTCTTTCTGTCTATTATTGGATATTCTGTGGGTTTGGGCAACATCTGGCGGTTCCCTTACCTGTGTCAGCAAAATGGTGGAGGTATTTATAAAGTTTGTTATTCTTTTTTTATCTAACGTATAATTGATTTAGGTAGCTACCAGCGGCGAAAAGTTCATGAAAACCGGGTTACCTATAAAAATTTATGCATATTCATTGTTGTACTGTATTTAGTTATATGAGAAACCGGAGTTTGTGTCACGCTGTATGAATTTATTTTTCTTTGGGACGGCTTACCTTCATCTAAATTCCATCAAACATATATTTTTACCAATCGCCAGATTTACGAATAATGGAATATTATATTATGCTATACTCGTATATTTCATTTTAGAAACATAGGTACATAAACAAGTTAAACGAAATCATTATTTCATAAACTATATGTGAACAGCAAAATCTAGGTCATAAATAGAAATGCGATGATTTTTATAGTAGACGATTTATTTTGGAAAATCTTAGACGTAAATCTTTTCAAAGAAATTACGTTTTATCGTTTACCTAAATATGAAAATATTAGAATCTCAAACTCAAACTGTAGTTTTTTATTTGGTCGAGTGTCAAATATTTATTGACACTCGACGTGTGTTAAGTAAACACAGTTTTACTTATAATATTTATTTCTTCAAATATTTGTAAATAAACTTTCTAAAAATTCATTCTTTAAAAATCCCGAATATTTTAATTTCTATAGTTTATTAAATCAAACAAGTTAAACGAAATGTTTATTTCATAAAATATTTGTGGACAGTAGAATGTAGGTCATCAGAAGGAATACGAACTGAACTAGAGTTTCAGATTATTTCAGTGAATCTAAATTTAGTGGTCGCGCGGGGCAGGGGTCGGTACCGCGGTATTGATTTTGATGCTACGAGTCTACGCCGTAGAGCTCGCTACGAACTTTCATGTTTGTTTCCGCCTACGATATTACTGGGACCCTAGAGATATCTATACTACTCAATAGCATTGGCGTGCACAGGATTTTTAACTAGGATATGCATAGATACAAAATGGTGCACAATAAAGGTTCGTAATGAGTTCTCAGCATAGACAACGCATTTTTGCATCTTTGGTGTGCACGCCGCTGCTCAATAGTTATCCTTACGAAGTACTCTCGCTGTATTCTAATACCTACTAATATTATAAATGCGAAACTTTGTATGGCAGTATGAAAAAAAAAATCAAAATTCATTTATTTCATATTAATTGATAATGAAATTCTAAAATTCATTTATTTCATTTAGGCTTAGTTTACAAGCACTTTTGAAATGTCAGGATTATGTCATAATTTAATTTAATCTAATGGTGGTAAAAATAGTCGAAAACTTAAAATTAAAGTTACGAGGGTTCCAAACCCACAACAAACTCAGCCAAGGTTTATTTTTTTTTGTTTATGTGTGATTATTTTTTTTTTTAGTTTTTGTGTGAATATGCCGCTTTGCTTCAATAACGTATTATTTAAAAAAAAAATATTTTAGACGAGGCTCTTTTTAAACTTTTCGTGGCAAAAAATTGTTTTTTATTTATTTAATTTTATTTATTTTAAATATTTAATTTAATTTAAAAAATTTAATTTAATTATAATACTTTAAAATACATTAGTTGGAACACGAACATTTTTTGCAAGTTAAAGAATTAGCCTCCTGTAAAATAGTGTTTTTCGAGATTTCGAGATATCACAAAAGTTGTTGAAGCAAAGAAGCGATATAGATGTTCTCTACTAACTACTGAATAGGTTTGGCTGAAAGGAGACACCCAGTCTCCATACAAACTCGGGCCCAAATTATGCGAATGATACAGAGCTGAAAATTGCCATAAATAAGGAGAATTTATGGAGCCAATTTTCTAAATAAATCTAAATTTGTAATTATTTATACTGACTGTCAATAATGTTTAATCAACTACCTTAACCTGTAATAAAAAAATAAAAAAAGGACATATAAAATTATAATTAAAGACTACGTCGTCGAATCGATGTTCATTGTACATTATACGAATCATCAAATCAAATCAAATCAATGAAATCAAAAATCATTTATTTCAAGTAGGCTCAGTTTACGAGGACTTTTGACACGTCAGTTGACTATTTGTAAGATTCTACCACCGGTTCGGAAGGCAGGTTCTGCTGAGAAGATACCGGCAAGAAACTCAACAGTTGCTCTTTTGAAAAAGTCATACAGTATTATAATTTACAATTGATAACAATTACAATTTCTTATAGCTTTATTTCCTGTGTGAAGGTGGAATGACAAATAAGAGTTCTTGTGGACTACGGAACCCTTATTTATTATTTATTATATGTAACTTAAGCTGCATCATGACTAAGTACTTAGTATAAACGGTCTATATTTGAAACTTTCAATACTTAATTTAATACTACCGAGGGTAGATACT
This sequence comes from Bicyclus anynana, assembly GCF_947172395.1. NCBI lineage: Eukaryota > Metazoa > Arthropoda > Insecta > Lepidoptera > Nymphalidae > Bicyclus > Bicyclus anynana. Next base: position 16,462,351 of record NC_069084.1, on the reverse strand, counting down.
TCCAGGACTTTCATAATGTAGGTAGTCCTAAAAGTTCGCAGGCATTAAGTATTGATACGGTGACCTTGGCATACCCCCAGTTGGCCCGGAATGTTGTATAACTTCGGCGTATCGAGGTGGCGTGTTGGGGTAATAAAAACGTTCACCGGTCTTATATTATTCATACTCCTACATGTTTTAGCGTCCCAATTCTGTAATAACATTTTACTTATACCTATCTTCGGCATATCTCGCCAAACTTACATGAATGCTGAATTTCTTATGACCTTTTCTCAGACTATAGTCGTAAAAGCATAATAATAAATTTAGTATAATTAAAAAAATTAGTATAATTCAGTCAATGGTCTTATAGCGAAAAGTTTCGACCAACATCTTAAGAAGCTTTCACTTAACTGTTGGATCAAGAATTAGATACAGAAGGCAGTTATTCTTGAGACGGCGCGTATTGTAAGTAGGTTCCTCACTCTTGACCCCTGACCACCGGTTGCTTGGGCACTCAAATGTCCCGCACCGGGTGGGTTTATTTTTTTATAATTTTTTAATAGTGTTTTGTATTATTATCACGTTTTTAGGTTCACTTTTAACCATGCCATTTATTTGATTAGATTGTGTACAAACTATCTCTATAATAGATAGGTTTGTGTATGTTAACCCTTAATAAGGCAAGGGGAATATATTTCCCACCACGAACCATTTTACTTTTTTTCCATTTTTATATTAAAGATAGCCCATAGAATTATCGCAAGCATACAGTACAGTTTCTTAGTAAACTGTGAACTAATTACCGTGCGACACTTAACAAAATATGGCGAACTTGAACTGATATATCAATGTTAAAAGTGCAGTGACGTGAAAATAGTAAAAATAACGGACGTTTTCGGTAGATGTAAAGAAAAAAAAATCAAATTGTTCTACTAAAAATCCTGTAAGTAGATTATGATTTCTGTATTATGTAACATTACTATCATACTATATGTGTATATTGGTTTTACGTCTTTATTAGTGTTCTTTACCCTCAAATTGTTGAAATTTATAAGTGGGAAAATAATTCCCATTGCCCGATTGCGTCTTGTTGATTTCTTATTCGGTATATATATATAAAATACTTAGTATGACTATGGGGGACAAAAAATAAAAATCTACTGAAAATAAAGCTAAAATTGGGGACATAGATTAATAAGGGACGTACATAATACTTATGCTACCATATGTTCCTCTTCATATTATTCTTATCATATTCTATAGCTATTTCTGATATTTTGGATATTTATTTCTAGATTTATAGACATAAATAAGGAAAACAAGAAAGTTGAGCAGTGGTCAGCTGATTTTAATCTACTTAAGCAAGAAAAGTCGGCTAATTTTGTCTAAAAAATAAGGGTTCTAATTTCGGCGTACCAGATGAGATCCTTCTCCTCAATGTTGGGGTTTATCTTCCTGAGGAAGGCATACCTACCAAAAGATGTCGTTTCTATAGCACAAAGAAGGAAGAGAAGAGAACTAAAATATTATACTGCACTTGTCAAGTTGTACTTTTTCAAATTGTTTTATGAAGCTCCTTCTCTTGAAGAATAGTTTTTTTTATATATTTTTAATAAAGTTGTTTTCAAATTAAGTGAGTAAATCTTTTTATAATAATATTTTTAAGTCGTTTTAGTTTAGTAATACAAACATACAAAAAATACTAAACCAACGAAGCCAGAGGCAAATACTAGTATATAAATAACAACAAAAATCCTGTAAAAGTTATAACCTAAACAGGCAAGGGGAATTATTTTCCCACTTTCAAATTCATTACACAGACATAATCGGGCAAAGGGAATATATTTCCCACTGAAAAATGGGGGTGTTCCCCCCTAATCCCCCTCTTTTTTAACTACTTTTTCGAAATCTACGGTATTGATTTCCTTAAATCCACCCTAAATTTCATTCTAGCTATGACACAGGCTCGCGCCTTATTAAGGGTTAAAGATTCCGTGGTAGTCCAGTGCATATGATCCGATTCCGGAGAGTGTGGGTTCGAATCCGGTCCGGGGCATGCACTTCCATCTTTTCAGTTGTGTGCATTATAAGAAATTAATTATCACGTGTCTCAAACGGTGAAGAAAAACATTGTAAGGAAACCTGCATACCAGAGAATTTTCTTAATTCTCTGCGTGTGTGAAGTCTGCCAAACCGCATTGGGCCAGCGTGGTGGATTATTGGCCTAACCCCTCTCATTCTAAGAGGAGACTCGAGCTCAGCAGTGAGCCGAATATTGGTTGATAACAATGTTATAGATTACTTACGCAAAAGTGATATTGAACCTGTATAATTTATGTTTTTCGTTTGTTCTGTAAAGTATGCTAAAGTATAGGCAAATGAAAAAACACAGATCGTGTGGGTGAGTTGAGTAACCGTATAATCGATATAACTCGTACGAGTGCTATCAATAAGTGAGTGTAAATAAAAGCGTAGCTCACACTCTCGGGGCATTACTCCCTGGAGAGTGCAGCAATAAGCTAAATAAATGCGCGGTCATTTTTTACCTACAGATAGCACATGATTACAAATATACTTGATGGAAAGGAATGATTAACCTTGGTTGGAATGCTTAATGCAATGCATCCTCATGCAAACCGTAGGCCTAAGGCCTAAGGCGTAGATACAAATCATTCGTTATCAACCCATATTCGACTCACTGCTGAGGTCGAATCTCCTCTCAGAATGAGAGGGGTTAGGCCAATAGTCCACCACACTGGCCCAATACGGATTGGCAGACTTCACACACTCAGAGAATTAAGAAAATTCTATGGTTTCCTCACGATGTTTTCCTTCACCGTTTGAGACACGTGACATTTAATTTCTTAAAATGCACACAACTGAAAAGTTGGTGGTGCATGCCCCGGACTGGATTCGAATCCTCATCTTCCGGAAACGGAGGCAGAGGTTATATCCACTGGGCTATCACTAACTCAAATCATCATTAGATATTCATTAGAGTATCATTAGTGTCAGAATTTTACATCTACCTGATCTAATAAGAAATATCGAAATAAACATTTCGTTAATGTGAACAACGTATTATGGATGTTCACATCGCTATTGTGTAGAGTTTTAATTGAAAAAGAAAAAACTAAATCAATATACGAGACGACTTTATTGTCCATCTGTCTACTTGTTAATATTCTTTCTGAATTCTTTCGGATTGGATGAAAATATCAAGTTGAAATCAATGTTTGATTGGCACGTTTTCAATCTGTTAAAGCTGTAAAAAAATAATGAATACTAGCAAAACTGTTTTGTATATCAATATAAATTTGTTATTCCGCAGCTGAACTATTATCGTAGTAAATTTCATACAAGCGTACGTACATACGTTACGTTATACTTTCAAATAAACATTTATTAGTGATACCTTTGTGATACTTTCTACCCTAAAAATTTGTCTGATATGTATTTTACATTTATTGCTGTCATGACATTTATTGTTATCATGCCATTTATTTCTATCATATCATAGGATCATGACTTTCAGGTGCGTTTCTCATCCCGTTCCTGATCATGTTGATCCTGGAAGGTATTCCACTCTTCCTGATTGAAATGGCAATTGGTCAGAAGATGCGGCTTGGCTCCCTTGGTGTCTGGAATACTATCCACCCATGGCTTGGCGGTATCGGCATAGCGAGCTGTGTTGTCACCCTGTTCGTCGCTTTGTACTACAACGTTATCATCACTTGGGTCTTCTTCTACCTCTTCAATAGTATTCGGGTAAGCTTCGTTAGCTTTCTAAGATATTCGATTTACATAAACCTAAAGCAATATTTTTATCCGACAGCAGCAAAGGCAAAAAGGCAAAATGGTGTAAACGGAATAATGTGTGCGCTAAAATTTATTCAAGACCCTCGAATGAGACATCAAAATAAAAAACTTCTAAAGGATGTTTAATTCATTCTTACACCTTGTCTATCACAACGAAAAGTACACTAATTTTTATTAAATTTACTTTCACATTCTGGGGATTTTTATTTCCTAATGTACTTCATTTCATTTAGTTGAATAAAAACTATAATTTGACGCGTTTTCTTTGGTTACAGTTAAGTGCAGATCAATTGCCCTGGGCACACTGTCCCCAAGACAATGGCACGGCTGAAGCTGAATGTACCAAAGCGTCTGCAACTGTTTACTATTGGTACAGAGAGGCTTTGGATGCGTCGCCCAGTATCGATCAACCCGGTGCACCGCGATGGTGGATTGTGCTTTATCTTCTGCTGGCTTGGATTATTGTCTTCTTCATCGTTATGAAGGGTATTCAAAGTAGTGGAAAGGTATTTAAATTAATATTTTTACATTAAACTGTTATTTTAAGAAGCTTACCATTGGTATAAACTTTTAACATAATTGGTCCTAAAGGCCATCCTTGAGGCACTCTCTTTAGTATTAGTTTTAACTACAAGGTTTATTGATATTTTTCGTTCGTTAAGAATTAGTAGTTTAGTTTCTTTTTTTCTTTTTAGGTCGTCTATTTCACATCTCTGTTTCCTTATGTGGTGCTTACAATATTCTTCGTCCGCGGAATAACTTTACCCGGTTCTGCGGATGGTATTATTCACATGTATAAACCTAAGGTAATTTTACGTTTATTACACAAAAGCCAGCAATATAAATAACAATAATCCATACATACCATACACATAGAATCTGAAGACTGATTCCGGCTGCGGTGCAAAAAAACAAATATCAATACCTCAAATAATCAAAAAAGCTATATGTTGGCAATAAATATATACGAGTACATAATATACTCGTAATATATAGGTAGAGATGAATACTGTCTACATCACATGTATTTTGTATGCTCTCGGTAAAAATACGTTACTGGTTATCAATCAATTACTCGTAGTTTGTCAAATATGACGTGTTTGATAAATTATATGTACGCAACCATTACGCAACTTAATTTAAAGCGATTATCAATCAATCAACATGATCTCAAAACTCATCAACAGACAGATTTCTCAATATTCGAATATTCACCGATTTTTATGACGAAATGTTCATATTAACTTTTTAATATTCCTTACACAAATTACCCAAAATATATAAATACCTCTAATTCATTTAATCTATTCCAGCTAAACAAGCTCCTCGACCCGACAGTATGGTTGGACGCAGCCACTCAAGTGTTTTACTCCTTCGGGCTCGCCTTCGGTTCTCTCATCGCTTTCGGCTCCTACAACACGCCCAACAACAACTGCGTGAGGGATGTGTTGCTGGTGTCCGTCTGTAACGCGCTCACCGCCATCTACGCCTCCGTGGTCATCTTCAGTATCCTCGGCTTCAAGGCTTTCACTATGGTCGAGAAGTGTATCACCAAGTGAGTGCTTATTAAAAAGAACATTACTTCTTCGATTCTCTCATCGCTTTCGGCTCCTATAACACGCCCATCAACAACTGCGTGAGGTATGAGTTGCTAGTCTCTGTCTTTAACGTGCTCACCGCTACCTTCGCCTCCGTGGTCATCTTTAGTATCCTCGGCTCCTCGTGTTCAGAGAGAACTAAAGCCTAGTGTGTAGGGAAAATCTATTAGCATCTCTTTATCAAAATCGAAATACTGCTAAAAGTGACGTTGGGACCTATGAGGTATACCTATAGGTTTTATAATACTAGTCCTAATGCCTTACCCTTAGTGACCACACTTGAAAGTACAAATGTCTGAATTCGGGGAAACCGATTATGTGTGAAGCATCTTTAGTACAACTGATAAAGCATATTAATAACTCGGTAAAACGGCAACACATATTTTATAATTAATAAACAAATGATTTTCACAAGTTTCACTCGAACATCAGCATCAAAGCATCTTGAAAATATGTTGCCTCGGCAATATTCTATCGCATTTGCAATTCAATTTTCAAGACATCTCGAATTTAAATCGACCCCGAGGCTTGGATTAACTTTTATTATAATAGGTATCTTTGGACCGCTGAGTTTTCCAGAACTTTATAAATTAGTTTTGACACTCGACGCCTGACGTCGCTCCTAAAAATAAATACACTAATTGCTTCCAAACACCCTAAAGAGTTGCCCTTTAACCTTGACCTTATGAAACGAATTCGCTATTTACGTTGAGTCATACCTAATTATTCACTTAGTGTTGTAAATTTATTATGAACAGATATGTATATTATATTATATCTGTAACAGTAAAAAATCCTATAGACAAAACTCTACGCACTGCTATAGTTGATGACGTAACTTCTAAAATATACAATAATGAACGTACTAATTAGAATTATTAGATTATTGGAAAAAAGTGATATCGTTATATTTCTATAATATCTTTAGTAGACATCTGATGCACTTAATTTTTCTTTGAATATAATTGTTCGTTCGGAAATCAGTAAGTAGGTAAATAAATGCAAGGCATCAAAAATGTAATTAAATTTCAAACGATCTATTAGTCCATACAAGTATATACAATACAGAATTCCTCGATTATACCTAATTAGTATTATCCTATTTCAGGGATGGGGTTTAAAAAAAAAAACATCAAACCTGCTGGAAGCATCCAGAATTTTGATCCATCGAGCTTTTCTAAGTTCAATACAGTGCACAGAATGCGATTCTCATGATACAGCTCAACACACAAAACTCCACACGGCCTCTGATCTAAAACGTTTAAACTAATTCACCACAGAAAACATATGTCATAACGCAAAGAATAATACGCCTTGAAATAAATTCCATCACATAGTCGTACAATCAAACACAAATGTTTTAATTTCAATTGGAAGATTTCATAGCTGACTTCATATGTACCTAATCATGACGACGGTAATCAATACAATGGCGTATTATACAACATCATTAAAACTTATCATCAATCAATAGAAATGGAGATGTTTCAATCATATTCCTTGTTCTGAAGGTCAGCACATTCAGGGGCACCTCTGTAAAGTTATTGATTGATATCTCGAGTTTCTTTGAATCGATTTGCATGCAATGGACACTTTCTATCTATTCAAATAAATAAAATTTAAGTGTCTGTTTGTAATTTTAAATTAACAGTTCTTCACTTAAAATGCATATGAAAGTGTAGGTACTGTGTACACTTACGGTACATTACGGTGTTTTTTGTTTGCTATTCTCTGAAAAAGCTATACTGGCATATACTTGTTGTTAAAGGAGTTAACATAGACTTTATTTTTTCCCGATTTTGCCATAGTTTTTATAGTGATAATAATTCTGAAGCTTCTACTGTATGGTTACAGTTGCAGCTTCAGAATTATTATCACCATCATCAGTCTTTTTCAATAGCTAATATATTGCTGGGCCTTTCTGTTTAAATGAGAGATGATTTGGAGCTCTAAGAACCACGCTATTCCATTGAGGATTGGCTTAGGGTGAAAATGATTTAGGGTGTGATTCCGCTATTCGACTATCCGACTCGTCGATGTAATATTCGCCTTTATCAAGTTCTATTACAATTTGAACTTTATTTCTATGGGATGCCAAACATAAAATGTCTCTTACAGAGATGATTCTAAGGAAACCAACGATGTCACAATGTTGTAACTTTATAGAATGCAGTGTTTGATTCCCTAATGATTACTGTTTTATCACCTACTGTCTATGTCTCCTATGTCTATGACCACAGATTATTGAACTAAATTCGTCTGAGGCATAAAAAATCGCTAACTTCTCAACTCCTGGCTGCTATGCTAAGAATTTCTTGGATATAATGAGGGTTGTCACACCTCAACATTTCATAGCACGAACCTGGATTCGAATGATGGCAATGAGGCAGTCGATACAAGTAGCTTAATCTCGAAATAATATTTCTTTATAGGTTATATTATATTATATTTGTTAAGTATGTTTAAAAGTCTCCGCGGTTATTTTCCGATGTTATACCTATATACCTTTCTATAGGTAGTAGGTATTCATTGTTTGTAGATACCAACATTTGCGATGTCGTCTCAACTTTAGTAAAGACGACAAGATGAACCGAGATTGGAAGAATGACAATGGAAGTCTATAATCACTGCCATCTCTTCATTTTCTATATTCATGCCTCTATTCATAAAGTTGTGGCCTTCGTCGGTTATCGCAATTGAGATTGAACGTGTGCATATTTTCTATTTATATAACACACCTCGTTACAATGTATTCACTCCATACAAAGGGCAAATCAATCCGAAGAAACTTGACGTACCTACTGAATTATAAAATCTAGAATGTACTAGCTGTGTCCTGCGGTATCACCCCCTTAGATCCCATATAATATCGGTCATCGGATATGTACCTACTATAATTAATCTATGTGCCCATCTGTTCAATCATAAACTTCAATTAAGTAACAATCATACACAAAAACATATTTAATTTTTAACCGACTTCCAAAAAGGAGGAGGTTCTACGTTCGGCTGTATGTATGTCCAGCGATAATTTCGTCATTTGAAATATTCTGCGCAATTTTCATAATTTTTCGTTTAGTATGAATTTCATTTCATCACAATACAGATAAAAGTCGTTCTCACGTTAAAGCGTGAATGGGGATCAAGTTTTAGTGTGCGCGAAAAGAAAATTGCGATTATTATGGAGATTTTTTTTTTTAATTTGGCTCTTTATGAATCTTACCTGCGCCTCCAGTAGCGTTCTTCTGGAAATTTTCGTACTAGATTTTGCAGCTGTTTAAACGATTTCGAACACGAAGTTTAGCAGTTCTCCATAGCTCGTCGGCCTTGTCTAATGCATTTTATAAGGCATGCACATTTTTAATATTTTATTTTCAACTGTCGAAATGCTTGCCGCCACCCCGTTTCGTAATCCATTATGTCTTCAAAGATTCCCTAACTAAATTTAAGGTCAAGAACATTAATAGGGAGCGTCAAAGAAGCAAAGCAAAGGTGCGGTGATGATGTAATCTATTTGGTTTTAACGGAAAGTGCCTACTTTGTCGCTGCCTGTCCTAATTTAGCAGTGTTTCAGCATTTGTCTAGCAGCAACATGGAAGATAATTTGTTTGTATTTCTAGGTGTGTACAAAATTTGTTCAGTAGGATAGGACATTTTGCTACAAATCGTTCAGTGTACCTACACTGGGACATAGGTTTTCAAATTTCAGTAACGAACCTAAGTATCGTTACATATTTTCGTCCAAAAATTTTCGGTGCCAGAAAGCGAAACAAAAGGCAATGGGAAATCTCAGAGCTGACCCTGAGTTTTCAAAATGCCTTTCGTTTCCATATTTATGGATCTGACTGATGAGTTTATTTGTTAAATTTGGGCCTTATAAGAATCATAATGGTTACAACTCACATAGCAGGTGTTCAAGAGAGATATGAGAAAGCTGACGTTAGTAGATCCGTAAAAGAATCGCATCTATCTTCTATTGATATCGCAACAAATTACAAAGCTAAAGTAGTTAAAACTGCAAAGTTGGCGAATAAAAATTAAACTGATATAAATAATTAACCAATCAAACTAATAAGACAGCTCTACACAAATCACTGTTTGGGATAAATTGAATCAAAAATACACCAAAAAATACGATGTAATTTTATCTAATGCCATAAAATTCGAGTATAAGTTTCACTCAAAGAATGAGTGGAAAAGTACTAAATAATTACTCTTGTTTCAGGGAAATAAAGATACTAGCGCTGCATCATATAAACGGATTCACTTTAAACTCCACTCAAGAATACTACGAAGCTCACTATCCATCTGTTAATAGCACCGTCACTGCTGCACTGAATCTCACTGGATGCTCCATGAGCAAGAATTTGGAAGAGGTACCCATTGTTATTATTACACCATAAGATAAGAGCTTCGATGTTACATGATGTTATGTAACCTTTACACACACTGGATTTTGCGTGATATTTTTCAGTTTTCATGAATTTTTCTATTTTATATGATGCTGCAAATATTCAATCTATTTGAAAACCTATTTATGTTGCTCGGAAGCTTAGTATTCAGAAAACCTACTATGCGCAACAGTGGTTGTAGAAAAGACGATAATTATTCTGTATTATTTATTATAAGTACCTTAAGATTCGTCAGTGTTGCTTTTCTGTTATTCTCAGGCTGCAGAAGGCACAGGCCTCGCTTTCATCGTCTTTACCCAAGCCATCCTCAAGTTGACTCCCGCTCCGTTCTGGTCTATCATTTTCTTCCTCATGCTCCTGTCCTTGGGCCTCGGAAGTCAGATCGGCATCATGGAAGGCATGCTGTGCACTATCTTCGATATCGACTTCTTCAAGAGATTCAGCAAGCCTGTTATCACTGGTAAGTCACTGTACTAATGATAAAACAATTTTCAAGTTAATAATTATGAAAGTAGCTGCAAATTTACTAATTGTTTCATTTATTTTGAAGTGTCTTGTTTTGTCTTTTTAAAGGTCTTGTATTAGCTCTACTTTGTCATAGTTATCTGCAGGATAAATAGTATTAGCGATTTTTCCACTAAATTGTCTAGCAATTTCCTAAATATTTCAATGAAAAACACTTGGCGTCACAAATGTCCATCCATTAAATTGATTATTTATTTATTTAACCTAAGTAATTAATAAATGTCAACCTGTTAATGTAAAGAGTTTCTTTCTTAGTATTTAGCTATCTAACATGAATTTCTTGGATCTTTCAGAATGATTGTTTTTTATAACGCATTTATCTAGCCAGAAATCAAATTATTCTTTATTTATTTATTATATTACGTTACCTTATCGTAGGTGCTGTCTGTACGTTCTGTTTCTTCGTTGGGCTCATCTTCACCACCGGCGCTGGCGAGTACTGGCTCAAGATGTTTGACTCCTTCGCCGGCACCATCGGTCTCGTGGTCGTGGCTCTGCTTGAAATGGTCTCTGTCATCTACATCTACGGTCACGAGAGGTATCTTATTATGTACAATGACCATTTTCTATGAAGCATCTAATGCTTAACCATCAATTTAAGCCTGCCTTTATAAAGCCTTTATAAAAAAATGTCATATTTAGGTTAGGTTTAGGTTCTTATCTATGCTGCCATTTACAGATTTTTGAAACTACTAGTAGATGGCGTTCTTAGAGAACTTTGAAACAATACCTCTTTGTACTGTTCAATACCTGTAGCGACACAGTTAAGCCCGAGACACATAGATGGCGCTTTGTTTTTTATTTTTGAAACAAGGTTTACGTTGAGTTTTAAGTCTAAAGTACATGGGTTTGTTTATTGTTTAGGTTCACGAATGACATCTACGAGATGACCGGCTACCGCCCGGGCTGGTACTGGCAGGTGACCTGGCGTTACGTGGGCCCCTTCATCGTCTCCTGTATTCTGCTATCTTCTCTCATCTTCATGCTGCTCTACCCTCCTACTTACGGCGCTTGGAATGCTGAAGAGGTAAGACTTACTTATCATCACGCCTTATTTCCGTAGGGGTAGCAAAGTCAACGTCCTTCCACTTTATACGATCCTGGTATATTTCCCTTGTTCCTTACATCGTCGTCATCAACGCATATTCGGCTCACTGCTGAGCTCGAGTCTCCTCTCAGAATGAGAGGGGTAAGGCCAGAGGGGTAATAGTCCACCACGCTGGCCCAATGCTGATTGGCAGACTTCACACACACAGAGAATTAAGATAATTCTCTGGTATGCAGGTTTCCTCACGATGTTTCTTACATGATTTTCATCAATTATTCAGTAGTTTTTGCATGAAAGAGTAACGAACATCTATGTGGTCCATATGCCATCCACAATACCTTACGAGTTTATAATATTAGTGGGAATAATAGTCATTGTTGAGAGATATCTTAACATAATGGAATACGCCTTAAAACTTCAATGTCCAGGGTCGTGTGGAGAAGACTCCTTACCCTGACTGGGTGCTGGCTATCGCGGTGGCGATGATTCTGGCTGGCATCCTGCCCATCCCCGTGGTACTGCTGTTGAGGAGATTCCAGTGCTTGGCGCTGGACGTGGACATCCACCAGGGCTCCATTAGGAGGATCGAGACCACTGTCTCCACTAAGGAAATGATGAGTGACCAGGATGTAAGTATACAACGGAATTTTTATAAAACAGAAAAATATTCAAAAATACTTACTTATTTCGCGACATATATTTTTTATTTTCATTAATAGGGAAGTCATTTTATCAATTTTCTTCGGTGACTCGAAAAAGATATACATTCAGCCAAAAATAAATCTCTTATTTTTAGAAATCGGTTAAAAATTTAAAAATATTTTTTAGAACGTCACCGTCTTCTATAAGTGTAAGCCAACGAAATTAAAGTTAGGTAACTTGAGTTTTTATAATTTTAGATAAACAGCTTGAAACAAAAAATTCGTATTTTTAATAAAAAAATATATTAATTCCTTTGGAGAAAATTCTTTAAAACTAAACATAATTTCAAATTTACTTCTTTCACAAATTGTGTTACATAATGTTGAAAAGATTAAAATAAATAAATCATAAAGATGTAGTGATTATAATAATCCTTACATAATATGTGTAATTAAACTAGCTAACTAGGTACATGTAAATTTTATGCAGTCTAGTAAAAGCTAACAATGTGTTCGCTATTAATTGTTGTGTGTAAAGTTTCATTGTGCTAATATTAGTGTGTGTGTGTAGATAAATACGTGATTTAATATTATTGAAATCGTGTTTTCAATTTCAACGAAATATTATGAAGCGTTGCCATTTTAAGATCCCCAGAAACCAAGTAGAGGTAACTTAAAATTTAGTAATATTCATTCAGTACAGCAATTGTTGCTATATAGCTTGCTGGTCTTAACTTTTTTTATTAAAACTGTAAGCACTTTATTTCTCATTAAGTGTTAATGCAATGTTATACTTTTTAAATTAGGTTTTAATGGGATATATAATCACGTATTTATCACATACTTGTACGTATGCTATGTTTGTTTGTGACTAACACTGGGGTGAATCGGGGTAGGTGTTGTCTCCGGAGAGTGCGCCGCCGTCTCAGCTTCTACCTGACGCCGCTGCTAAGTTCACCATCGGGGATTTTGATGTAAGATCACATTAGTTGTTAAATTTTATTTATAAGTATATATGAGACGAGGGTTCCATTGGTTTTAGTGACATTATATTCGTCGCATGGGGAAGGCGTGTATTAAAAGTGTTACAGGTATTTATTTACAATCAAATGAAAATTATCTCTCTGTCCAAAACTCGGTAGTACGAAAAATTATAACATCAACCACTAACACGATATTTTTAATGAAAAACATTACATTCAATACGCTCATTGTATCGATCCTGTTACTCGTCAACAAAGTGCCAGTATTGTACAAACTTTAATAGGCCTTTAATAATAGGCAGTTATTTATAGCATTAGAATGTTCTATTTAGGTGTTCGAGCCTTCAGCTTGATCCACTTACGAGATTACCCTCCAAATTTTGCCCGTTTGCAGTGTTCCTACCCTACATTTCATTGGGTAAATGAGGTTTTGACATAACATCACGCCGTCATCTGCCGGCATGTCGCTTGACAGTTGTCAATGTCAATCAGTACGTCTTCAAATTTTGTTAAGTGAGCAGTGTTAAATGTGAATATTAATAAATAGTGATAGTGCACAGTGAAATTTGTTGGAGAATATTTTTGTCAACGGTCTAGTTAGATGAAAGATTATTCTCAATTCTAAGCGAATACCCGCTCTCCGGACGGTAGACTCGCTGGATAGACCTAGTTACCAAATGAAGACAGTAACGAAAAATTCGTAGCCATCTTGTACGACCGATGTGTATTGTTCGCTGTCGAGTGTCCACGTGACTCCCGACAAGCTTTTTCATCTTAGCGAATGCCCGCTCTTCGGACGGCAGACTTGCTATGTAGATCTATACTGAATGAGAGTTTTTCTCTTTTTCATCTTAGCGAATGCCCGCTCTTCGGACGGCAGACTCGCTGTATAGTCCTACTGAATGATGAGCAGATGACGTCCCACCTGGGACGTCGTCTGAGACGTCGGCTGCTCAGACTACGGCTGAGACGTCGGCCGAGATGTCGGCTGCGCAGATGTCAGCTGAGACGTCGGCTGCTCAGACGTCGGCTGAGACGTCGGCCGAGATGTCGGCTGCGCAGACGTCAGCTGAGACGTCGGCTGCTCAGACGTCGGCTGAGACGTCAGCCGAGATGTCGGCTGAGACGTCGGCTGCTCAGACGTCGGCTGAGACGTCGGCTGATCAGACGTCGGCTGAGACGTCGGCTGCTCAGACGTCGGCTGAGACGTCGGCTGTGCAGACGTCGGCTGAGACGTCGGCTGTGCAGACGTCGGCCGCAAAGACGTCGGCTGCTCAGACGTTGGCTGAGGTGTCGTTTAATGGGACTTCATCTGAGATGTCGGCTGACGTGTTGTCTGAGATGTCGGCTGATTCGCTGATTGAGACGTTGTCTAAAATATCGGCTGACGCGTCGTCTGGGATGTTGACCAACGCGTCGTCTGGAATGTCGGCTGCACGGCTGATTCGCTAACTGAGACGTCATCTGAGTTGTCCGTCGATGCTTTGGCTGAGACGGCCGGCGTTTACGATGCCTATTTGTCAGCTATTTGCTATTTGCTTGTCCTTTAAGTAACCTCTGACTGCTGCCTTGTCGGCTGCGCGCCTGAAGTCTAAGGCGCGTATTTGGGTACTTTTCAATTACCAGGGTCCCTGAACGTCAGTAATCAGCTTAATGACGATCTTTATAGATCATGGAATACATAACGTATGTAAACTCAAGTTAATTGGGAGTCTTTAAGAAAGTTATAAATGCTTGATGAATTTTTATTATCAATATTGAAGCTCCTTGGTAACACATCAAACCTGGATGTGTTCGAAGAAAAGATTTCAGTGGAATATGAAAACTACGCGTTTACTGCGTTTCACTATACCTACTCTCCATCTACCGCATGTTTATAGTGTCTAAAGCTCGCATGGGCTTAGAGAACGCAAAAGCATACTTATCATTTGAAGCTAACATAATTATTTAACTACTGCTGTGAGTCCTGATTTATTTCCTACTTTCAACAATGAAACAAATCTTTCTGATCGATGCATACGATAATAGGTTCTTTAAAACGGATGTTCTTTGTCCTTACTGCCCTTCCTCTATTTTGAGAGGCTTTGTATATTTTAAGAGATCCAGTTGATGGCCTTCCTTATGGACGAAGTTGCCTCGTCTTGACTGTATCGGAAGAAAAATTTACTTTGCACAGAAAGTTTATTGGAGCAACGTAATAAAATCTTAGAACCAAGCATCATACGATGTTATTAGAGTATATAAATACTGAATGTTGTTGGATTGCTCCCGTTCAGTTAGAAGATTATCTTAGCAAGACAAGCAAGACCAGGAAACTAATCTTTTTATTTTGATAAATACTTTATCTTAAAGCAAAATGGGACATGCAGTAAAAATTCCTAGCCAAGCAAGGATATCATTCCCAGAAGCTTCGCGAATATTCGAATATACAACAACAGTCCAGTCTTCACTTGACTGAAGATAATACTAAATAGTGCATTAGCAAAGATGACCCCGCGTTCACAGACAATCACTTCATAATGCAGTGACAGTGACAGTAAATGTTGCACTTCAGATACTCGTGATACATGACTGCACTTTAGATACAAAAAGGGTGGAAATCATACAATGCCTGAGACCTATATATAAAGCCTCAAATAAGAGATTCCACAATCTTTTGCAATGTATTTCACTGTACAACACCCATTTAGCCACCGAAAGTCAACTGGCTTTATCATATTAAAATGCAAGATGTAATAAATAAATATTTTCCGGTATGGGTTAGTCATTATTGGCTAGATACTTGGCTCACACATAAAGGCTCGGGTTCGATTCCCGGTACCAGACCCAATTAAAACAGGTCACTCCATAGAATCTCTGGCTCGAGAAAATGTCCACGAACTAAATATGAGAAGAAAAAATAAATAAATTATATTTGAAGTCAGAAAAGATCTTAGTGCTCAAAATATTCATGCACTTAATTAAGTGTGCCTGGATCTAAAATTACACTTTGTTTGCATTTCTTCTCTAAGTTTGTCAATCTGTCATATATGATAGATTTAAAATTAATCTATGGAAATTTTTTCATATAATACATATATTGTGGGGAAATTAAGAGAGTTAGGAACGAATAAATATTTCCTTCTCCTTCAAGGGGAAAATATGGCCGTATTAATTAATTACTCTTGCCCACAAAAGCTTATTTGATTTGCCGATACAATCATTCCGTCGCTTTATATATCTTGAATGTACAGGCAAAGGTATCACAAGCCACATCTTTACCTGCCTCATAGACGGTTTCTGTTCTTAAACTTTTGAAAAATGTCTACTTTGTAGAATGATAACTCTGTATAGATTTGTTAATGGATATATATTTAGCTAAGTAATTCAGATTTCATCCTACTTATACTTAGTTACTTTACTTATAGATGATATTCTTTTTAACAACGATTCAAGCATACTGCCTCTATTCATCATATAGGTGGTAGATACAGCTACCCAATATTGGGTGGTATCTATATAAACTATCGAAAATTCAATCTCATGTCAACACAAATAGGAAAATCGCCTGTATGTCGCCAAAGACAGTACAAAAGAACAGTCAAGAAATGCTACTTACTCATAAAGAAATTTCGCTGATGGGCATGGTGGCTTGCAACTGTTATAGCAGTGTATAATATTTATAAATTATGCATGCTCCTCGCCTCATTCAGTATACATTATACAATATATCTACATACGTATTAGAGAAGACCATCTACTTGAAATTTTATAACATCAGATGCAGTAGGATTCAGTAGAGAACTATAAGAAACTTAATATTCATAAACAGTTTCTAAAATGAACGGCAACATGTTTGACACAAGCTTAAAGAGATATTATGGATTGTATTGGATTTTCTATGAGAGAGAGAGTGAGAAAGGACCTTAGATAGAAAAAACTGTATGCAATATTTCAAGAAGATAACAAATATATAAATCTATACCTCTTTGCATTAAGCAGTAAATTCTAGATTTAGCTAACCAACTTCAAATATACCTAAGCCAGGTACTTTTCTGGGATTATAGACGGGTCTATACCAATTATTAGAATTGCTAGATTAAATTCTAAAGTTACGAAGCTCTTCAGACAACATTCAAGGTGATGGAAAAACCAGAAGTAGACTTGTTTACCAGTACAAGGGCAGTGATCTAACCAATCTAAAATATGATTGCTTTTCTAGTATTGCCCATTCGTCGACGTCTTCAGCAAAGACTTAAACTAAAGGCTATGGTGGCCCTAGCTTATTTCCATCTTCAACGCTAGTACCTTCAATTCGAGACATCTTAATCACTGCTTGAGAACCTATCTTCTGGTAGCTCCAGATAGGAGAGAAAGTTTATGATATTCCTCTTCTCCAGGTCTCCATTGTACCAGAGAACCAAGAGCCAACCATTTACAATTAACAATCTAACATTTCTTTCGCGAGTACCAACAGGTCACATTCAGTAACATATTGTATGTGCTTGCTGTACTACTAAGGTCCTTGGCAACAGAGGACAGAATATTTTAGAAACAGCTTGGCGTAAATTCACAATTAATACGTGTAATCAAGCCTGGATATGTTGGAATGGGTTAACAGTTAGATCCTACTTCGGTAGGACTTCATTTTAGCAAATACTTAATAAATAATTAGAACTCGTACTCAGAGCTATTGATCTTTAGAAATCCTTAGTCAAATAGGTTTATAAACCCAAAAATTATCGAGTAGATAATTACCTAGGTACTTGATCAACCTAAAGTTAGACTAGCATTGAAACCAATTTTAAAACCAAAACCTCTAACATGGTTGGTCACCTATAAGTCTATTTAAATACTCAACTGATAGCTTATTTTAAGTAGCATGTCATGACTCCTTGATTTAATCTTGAGTGGAGAGTTCATGTTTTGACTATACACAGTACGGTTCTGACAAAATACAGATCAAACATTGGTTTGGTTAACTTTATGTAGTCAGAGGGCTATATCTATTAGTACAAACTGATATTACAAATTTGTTATATTTGGGTAAAGAAATTATTGGACATGTCAATGAATCTGGTTTGTTTGTTATGTCTAGCAGAAGACAAAGATTAAAGTTGCTGCTCGCAGTTATTTCGGTATAACTGCGAAGCTTATTGAAATTAGCACGTTTTCAGCTTTCTCAGATAATTTAAAAGCATCTGTAAATACAGATTTAATAAAATACAATAGAAATTTAAAGTAGGTAGTCAATACGCTGTCTTGAAGAAGTTCCTCAGATGTTTTGAGGTTTACTTTACTACTTTACAGCATTAAGTGCAGCATATTTACACCAATTTAAATGAATATATGGGTTGTATAGGTTTTGTTTTTACCATTAAATAAAATATCAATTAATAAAAATATGTGTGTTACTTTTGGGTGAAATCTACATTAATAACTGTGATTAATTAAATGACAATAATTTTAATATCAATTAAATTTGATATCTAGTTAATTACTTCAGAGATGAGAAAAATATTTTGTCTCTATGATAATCACTGATAATATACTGATTTATATACTGATAATTTAAACGTCGTTGATCATTAATTTACATGTATAATGATTATCATTTCTTTTACTATCATAAAAATGGTCATCACAGTACGCCTTGCCATCGCCGGCAGAATATAAACACATCTCGTAAGTGGATCAAGCTGAAGGCTCGAACACCTAAATATAACCGTTTTCCCCCCAAAGGGCAGAAAACGATTATTTAGGTTTCAGCCGAAGCTTGATCCACTAAAATTTCATGCCTTGCCGGCTTACGAGAGTACTGATTGACATTGACAACTGTCAAGCGACATGCCGGCAGATGACGGCGTGATGTTATGTCAAAACCTCATTTACCCAATGAAATGTAGGGTAGGAACACTGCAAACGGGCAAAATTTGGAGGGTAATCTCGTAAGTGGATCAAGCTTCGGCTGAAACCTAAATAATCGTTTTCTGCCCTTTGGGGGGAAAACGGTTATATTAGGAAACTACTGTGTCAATTCAAGTAAAAAGTTTACTATCATAAACAGAAGGAAAGATTCCTATACAAAAAACTGTATACCTTACATTTAATTTGAGAGATACTTCGTTTAATTAGAGATCGCCCAATGACCTAAATGACTAACATAGCTCTAATAGGATAATTGAAGTCATTAGATTAGGTGCACGTATTCCTATATCAGTTAGATGGAATTGAAGGTTAAATAGAGTGACGTATCCTATAGAAATATGAAATGACTAAGACATTGGAAAATGTATTTAAACATTCCAACGTCAATGCATAATAGTTATGATATTTTAATAAAGCGTAAAAAAATAATGAATTTTTAAGGAAATAATTTGCCATTTTGATTTAATCCTAGTGACTAATCTTATCACATCATTGGGACCCCTACTAAGTAATTTGCATCTTCTTCTTTCTTGCATATCTCTGACCAAATACCTATTCGTCTGATTTGCACATGGTCTGGAATACCTTTTTGAGATCTGATTTTTAACAAACAAAACTAAAATAGTGTCTTCCTTCCACGAGTGCGTCTAATATTCGAACACTGCATTGACCATCTGATGGTACCTGTAAAATCGTACTATTTAAGATCACTCGCTAATGAATAACTATACAAACTTTTAAAATTATTTTTACGAAAAATTTTTAACAACTGAATCCACTTCTCTCCATGGTAAAGGTCAGGGTTTCGTATGTTTATTACTTTGTGTGTTTTATCTATGTTTATTTATTTTGTGTAATAATATTAAATGTATTTTGTATATGCTGCCTTTGTATTAATGATGTTTGAGAAAGTCAACCCAAGGTTTTAAATATATTGAAGCTTAAAGCCAATCTGTAAAAGTTGAGTTTCATTGTGTGTATATCGTCCTCTTACGTCTTTAGTAGAAAGGTAGCCTGAAACTATGAACAAATCTGTAAATATCTTCAATCTATGTACATAGGGTGTGGACAGCAGCGACGAGCGGCCTACACGACTTCCCACCAGCATCGTGCGGAGGCCGAAAAAATAAATGTTTGTTTTTTTTTTAATATTAATGCCAACGCAAAACAACGATTTTGAATAATATTATTTAGTGATTTATAATTATGGGTTTTGGAATTATATATCTTGATTTTTTTAAATACATATTGAAGTTTTGTTTTAGGTTTATCTTATATTACGGCGGTGAAAGAGAAAAGGTCTTTTATGTTCTGATTAATGTTAATTTTTTTAATGTATTTTTTGTTATTTTTTTAATGTATTTATTGTTGTTGTTGTTGTGTACTTAAAATTTTGCTAGCTTGCTCTTTTTTGTAGATTTTTGTATCTAAGTAATAAATTGCTATTAATCCCAATGTAGTAACTTTGGCTGGTGGGAGGCTTCGGCCGTGGCTAGTTACCACCCTACCGGCAAAGACGTACCGCCAAGCGATTTAGCGTTCCGGTACGATGCCGTGTAGAAACCGAAAGGGGTGTGGATTTTCATCCTCCTCCTAACAAGTTAGCCCGCTTCCATCTTAGACTGCATCATCACTTACCATCAGGTGAGATTGTAGTCAAGGGCTAACTTGTAAAGAATAAAAAAAAAAAAAAAAAAAAAAAAAAAAAAAAAAAAGTATATGCATTATGCTTTTATAAATAAGCTTTATTCGCAATTAAGTCTCACTATTATCATATTAATTAATAGTATGTCTCAGGTCTCAGGGGCATGCACCTCCAACTTTTCAGTTGTGTGCATTTTAAGAAATTAAATATCACGTGTCTCAATCGGTGAAGGAAAACATCGTGAGGAAACCTGCATACCAGAGAATTATCTTAATTCTCTGCGTGAGTGAAGTCTGCCAATCCGCATTGGGCCAGCGTGGTGGACTATTGGCCTTATCCCTCTCATTCTGAGAGGAGACTCGAGCTCAGCAGTGAGCCGAATATGGGTTGATGACGACGATGTCTCAGGTTCATTTGCATAAATTGAAATACAATTTAGTAAAGCGTACTGATCTTTGCGTACTATACATTAAATTAAAATAACAAGAGTATATAAATATTCATATAAGTAATAAAACAGTTGGTATTTACATGAAATTTTAATTTCATTTAGTACATTAAATTTTTATTTATTATATTAATTTTTTTTTTCAATTTATAATATTTTCTTTTACAGTCTTCAGATTCAGAGCCAAGTCAACCGCGCACGTCTGCTCACTATGAAGATTCGAGTAGTAGTGACGACGAAATTCTAAATGCAAAATATTCCACCGGAACCGGAATACGTCTAGCAATGAAACCAATTGGACACAATCCTAATACATTCAAAATGGACGTTGTTGACTGACCGTTAAATTATATTTAAATTTGGAATTGTATTTTAGTTTTTGATGTGATCTATTTTTAAGTGATTTTTGCTAAATTGATAGAACATAATTTTAAAATTTAAATGAAACTTTGATCTGATCACAAGAACATTACGTCCTATGATTCAATTAAGTCTAATTTAAATTCGAAAATTTGTTCTTATAATTCAGCGTTATTAGTGCTGATTCGGTAAGACGCTATAACAGATGCGACTAAAAATAAAACAATATCTTTTTTTAGAAAATATTAAAAAAACTATTTCACTATTCCAACTACCTATTTTGGTTGATCTTTTATACATATAATACCGAATTTGCATTATTGTATATATTATTACAGATTACATAATAAGTATATCATATTTTATGTCCCTTGAGGTACTTACGTATTACTTCAACTTTTGACTTTTGGTCATTGTAAATATTTAGTTACAGTTTATTATTCTTGAATTTAAAATCGAGAAGGAGCAACAATTGGAACTCAATAGATACTTAATTACTCTTGTATAATCAAAGTTATTAAAAAAATTATTATTGACTTAAGAATAAAAATAGCGGCTCTCACAGTAGATTATAACCTTTAAGCGACAAAATCATACAATAATGCTAGATGTTTAGTTATTAATGTGTAGTAAAACCTTCAATTAATTTAGGTGTTAATTATAGCCCGATCAGATAAACTGATTAACCAATTTTTGCAACTTAATTTGGCAATGATTGTGGCGCGGCAGATATTAAGTAATTTTTGGTTAGGCCATGCCTGTAGTTTACTTGAATTACACAATAAATAAATTCTTATTCTAAATTACAAATTAGATTGCTAAGTGACTTCGAGCGGATGTTATATGGTTGAAATAATTGCATTTTTTTTCTAATTAGAATTAGAAATATAAATGCTTTCCAACTAAAAATAGCAACAAAATATTAACATTTTTAACTATTTTCAATAGATCAATGTTCGTTTGATATTAAAAAAAATTAGTAAATTAATTTTCATTATTTTTAGTGATAATAATCAATGAAAGACATTGATTATTATCACTAAAAATAATGAAATTGAATTAGAAACAGGTTTACAATGATTTTCAGTGAAAGTACAGTATAGTTTTGTATGTAAGTATATTCTGAAAGTGCCATAAATAGCAAATCAACAATGATGCTACAAAATCTCATTAACTTTGCCGCCGTCCTTAAACTAGACGGTGAAGAACTTACATTTGATTTGATTTTTTATTCCTTCAAAACTTTCGTATATGTATCTCATATATTGTTGTTGTTTCGTTGTTTTTTTGGTATAATTTGGCTAATATTAAGCCACTAAATGTTAAATGTAAAAAAAGTCCTTACTCAAAAACTATATTTTTGAGTTAGCCACTTTTAGTTTAAGGGCGGCAGTAGACATACATAAGGCGAACTATAAATTGTTATCTACTTTTTATAGGCAAATAAAAAGAGAATTGGTGAAACCAAATAGGAGTTTAGTGTTAAAAGTAAAATAAATTGCCCAATTGGCTGTTAGTAATATATAAAATATCGGCTTAGGCTTGAAAAACCTTAAATAAGGGTAGACTAAATTAAGTGTTATTTAAGTCTAGATCTGGTTTGACCGATCTAACACACTATAGCTTGGCAAATTCGTTGATGACACTCCCATGATATGCGGCCGACGGGGGGAACGACTGCGCGGGTATGAAATTGTGCGTGCAGGGAAGTCGTGGTTTTTTCATTCATCGCTACACGCCCCCCGGCCCGCGCGAACCATCGGAGTGTTACGAATGAACTTACCAAGCTACATCTTACAGTAGGTACATTTCGAATAACAAATATATTCTGACAGCTAGAATTTCAATAAAGATTTGAATTCTAAACCATTTTGGTCAAATAATAGTTTTAATTTGTCGTCTACCTACTTTTTTTAGAAGGTTTGACTTCCTAAAAGTAGTCGACATTACCTATTTATAATTTAGTAGGTACATTTATTTAGTTCAGTAATCAATATCAATATCTGAAACATCATTTAAAATACATAATGCTTATAAAATTGATAGGAAGAATGTGAGCAAAATCACTGTCAAATTCTAATTGATCACGTAGTTAAAGACTAAATTTAACTATTGTTGAATTATATTAGGACTTACGATAAATTAATGTTGTTAACATCCTAGCCTTGTTAATACAATTGCACGAAACGAATAAAATTCATAGACTTATTAATTAATAAATTGAAAATGTCTACATATGGCTAGGAAAAAAGCTACTTGCCATGTTGTTAATGCACTACTAATGTACCTATCTGTAATAAATCCAAAAAATATGGGTAATAATTAAGATTTGTACACTAATTTCACCTCAACGAATCAACTTTTAGTCTGTTTAAAAACCTACAAATGTGTTTAATTTGTAAGCATATGGTTTTTTTGCTTGTTCTGTTTAAATTTACCTACATTCTTCATAATTTACTTTATGTACCTACAACAAAATTAGCACTACAGTATAGCAAATACTGGTTTTTTATTTTCAGTAATAAAATTGACCATAGTGTTTGAATCGTATGTATACCTACCTAATTATAAATTTGTTTAATAAATTACTACATAATTAATATAAATTATTAACAACCACAAAGTGGCAATGAATGCTTTGAGCAAATATCATGGTTCGTCATCATGTTTGAAAATATCCTATTGAACAGTGGCGTAGCGTGGATTAACTTACGAGTACACGTGGGTGGATAATTGTCGGTGATTTCCAAATTGCGCCAATTATTTATAATCCAGTAACCGTGTGAATAAAATCTTGATCGCTATGTACGATGGTAGAAATTTTCTTCATGTTAATTATACAGTAATAGTTGACTAAACTTATATTTATTATAAGAATGTAAAATCCAACTGTTTAAATCCGCAAAAAAGAAAATTGACACGAAGACCTTCGACAAAAGGGATAAAATAATTAGCAGATGTCTTTACAAAGAGAAGACTACTAAATCACATACCGAGTTTCTTCCTTCTTAATCATTCACTCTTGGCAGAGTGGTCATGGTTGCAGTGATGAGCGACGAATTCTGTGCAATGCTGGTCCACTTTTGGCGATTGGCTGCGCTTTGAGTACACTCCACCATGAATAATTTATTTCAATGGTTTCCCTATGAATAGTCCCTTCGTTTTTTAAACTTGTCAATTTAATTTTATGCAAGCTATTGATAATTTGCGCTATTTTCGTGATTATGATCAAATGATCATAAGATTCGTCGATCGTAATTAAATTCCCGAATAGTTTGATTACATGTAGGTGTACTAATATGAAGTTGGTATCAAGTTGTTTGCGATAACATCATTGGTCGTGGAACTCGTTATTATGATGATTAATGATACACGTATTACTTTCATCAGGATAAACATTGATAATCTAAACTAGCTGCTAGGGTCATTGCAGAGATGCCGAATTGATTACAGGTATATCCAAGCGTTGAAGTGCTTGTACGAAAACACCACTATGTCAGTCCGTATTCAGGATCAGACTACGAGGCCAATCCAGTTGCAGCGAGGAGTGCGTCAGGGAGATGTGATCTCTCCGAAGCTATTTACCGCCGCATTGGAAGACGTCTTTAAGCTTCTGGACTAGGGCGGACTTAGCATCAACATCAATGGCGAGTGCATCCCTCAACTGCGATTCGCGGACGATGTAATCATCATGGCACAGACTCTGGATGACCTTTCTCAACAGGTGGACCTGAAAATGAACATGGGCAAAACAAAAATAATGTGTAATGCTCATGTGTCGCTCCACCCAGTTATAGTTGAGAACGCTGCACTCGAAATTGTAGACGAATACATATACCTAGGACATATGATCCAGTTAGGTAGGTCCAATTTCGAGAAAGAGGTGAACCGTCGAATCCAACTCGGCTGGGCTGCATTCGGGAAACTTCGCGACATCTTTTCGTCCGAAATTCCTCAGTGCCTGAAGACAAAAGTCTTCGTTAGGAGTATCTCTGCGTGATCGAATCAGAAATGAGGAGATCCGCAGAAGAACCAAAGTCACCGACATAGCTCAACGAGTTGCGAAACTGAAGTGGCAATTGGCGGGACACATAGTTCGAAGAGCCGATGGACGTTGGGGTCCCAAAGTGCTGGAATGGCGACCCCGCACTAGTTAGCGCAGTGTTGGCCGACCCCCCACCAGGTGGACTGACGATATCAAGCGAGTCGCAGGGATTCGCTGGATGCAGGTGGCTCAGTATCGTGATGTTTGGAAGTCCCTTCAAAAGGCCTATGTCTTGCAGTGGATGTCCATCGGCTGATATGATGATGATGATGATGATCTAAACTAGTCTAAGCTAAAAATAAATCCTTTGGTTAATTTAATATTAATCTAACGGTAGCTACTAGGTCGGATAACTGGGGCACTCACAAAATTAACCGTAATATTAATATTTTCTATTGTATTTATGTTTTTTTGATTCGTTTGTTTGTGTTTGCCAAATAAAAATCTTTCTTTCGTTCTTCTTTCTTTCGTTAGCGATCCTAGAAGGTAGTCATAAATTCAGAACCACCCCACGAGATCTCACCAGCCCCTTTTAATGAGAGTCCGTGGGTGGGTGTCTACACGCCCACGCCTAGCTACGCCACTGAATAGTCATCGCATTGCTACAGTGAGATGACATTATATTATCCGCACATTCCATGAATTTGGAGCCGTTATTAGCAATGCTGCTAGGCAGCACGAATTAGCATGGTGGTAGTACAGCCCGGACTAGCTTTGACACAAAGCGCTCTACTACTACAAGGTACCTCATGACGTCACTGGTCTGTACTATATTAAATAGATTATGAAGGATTCGCGGAAAGCTAGTCACGATAATTTAGGTATTAGAATTTAGATGTAGTTCTCAACACTAAATTATCATTAAACTGGTGCGGTTACGATGGGATAGGACAGCTTTACAATGATGTAAAACGTATATATAAGTTGTGTCACGTAAAAAGAGCACCGATTTAGTAATGCATAGAATGCCTTTCCATGTTGGTAACGAAAGTTTGGTAAATAAAATTCTTTTTTGTGTAAGTTTAGGTATTATAGCGAACGTAGATTTAATAAACGTTCATATCATTAGGTAATTAAATATTGTAAGTGCTTTATTTTTTGCGATAAATTAAATTAAACAAAAATTAAAATTAAAAATTGTATGTGCAGCTCCATAAACAGTTCAGTTATTTTAGCTTAATACAACAAAAAAATACTAACTCAATTTTGTTAGTCGACTGACTGAATTATGATACTGACTTTTTAACTTATAGTTATATGTTCTTAAGTTTAAGATCCTTTGGTAGTAATTTAATTTCCCGAATATTTAAACTGTAGTTTGCTGATAATACTTTTAATAAATACTTTTAATTATGAAGTTGGTACTGATTATGGAGTCACAAGTTGTATGTACCCAAACTGGAGTTTGCTCATAATCAGGGGCGTAGCTACCGCCGTATCAGCCGTATCAATGACACGGGCCCCCGGACTGCAGGAGCCCCTTACGTGTGGAAGCAAAAATTAGTAAACTGTAATCCACAATCTCACTTAATCTGGTGCTTCCCGGATAAAATCATAAAAAAAACTGTACTTTTCACTTCAGAAATGATAAAAGTAAAAAACCCGTTAATTAGCAAACATTTTTTATGAGAATTCCTTTCATTTGGAGCCCTACCTAATTATGATACAGGGCCCCTAAAAGGCACGCTACTGCTCACAATACTTATATAAAGTTGGCACTGACTGGTTAGGTATGTGCAGATCAGTGTATTTTTTACGTGACACCTGTTATATTATGGTACACATACTTTCATCAGGGTAAACATTGTTTATTCTAAACATTTAGGCTAGAAAATTTAGCATCCTCTGACAAAGGCCGAATTAAGCAAACGCAGGCCTCGGCATACTGTAATTTCTAAAAAGGTATCTTTGATTGGCTATGGGTTGTTATACGAAGGTAGCTTTAATATAAAGTCATGTTTCTTAGCGAAACAACAAAATTATTATTTGCCATTTTTCGCAAAATCCTGAAAAGAACCAAGTGATTTTTGTTATCTTTTAAAAGATTGTCGGATCTCCGCTGGAAAACGTGCAAATTAAACATTTTATCAGATTATGAAGTACGGATGTACCTACCAGATTTTGCGGAAAATAGCAAAAATAAAGTAATTCTTTGTCTAATTAGGAAAATAAAGGAAATTTATTTAAGCACAGCGTAAATGCTAAGTTGAACTTAGCCTAAATGCCAATTTGAACTTAGCTTAAATGCTAAGTTGAGACCTACAGAAAGAGAATTTCTTTCTAAACAATATTGTCACTATCTGATTTGGTTGGTTGGTGGAAGGCTTCGGTCGTTTCTAGTTACCACCCTACCGGCAAAGACGTATCGCCAAGTCATTTAGCTTTACGATGCCGCGTAGAAATCAATAATGAATGTGATAAAACAAACATATATTCTTCACTTACCCTAAATAGAAAGAAATTCTCTTTCTAAACTTAGCGTTAATATAATTATGCTGTCATATGGATGGCTTCTGTTTGATCCGAATACACACATAAATCATTATTACCTGAGATCGGGAAAATCGATTATTCTGTATTTGTAATATAGGAGTCTTTGACTTGCTAACAATCGCTCAAAAGAGCCGTAGATCTAAGTGTTGGTTCCGTAGCTCGCTGCAGGATGACATCCCGCTATAGTTGTAGAAGATGACATTGATCTAAGATAAAATAGTGATTATGTTTTGAGATGCAAAATTAAAAATATTGCCACTAATGTGTTTTTCTTTCTACCTACCTGTTTTAACACTGCATTAGAATTTTAGAATTTAAAGTGAGTGTTATTCTTATAAATTTATTATTAAACACGGCTAAAACTCACGTGAAAACTCACTCACGTTTGAAACCCATACGGAGCCCTTAGTCATGATCCAAACTCAGTTTGGATCGTGCCGCATTGCAAGAACCAGCCCACGACTAGCCCCGTATGGGTTCGAAATTAGTCGGGCATATTCCAACGTTGTATCACGTGAATTTTAGCCGTGTTTTATATTATATTAAGTTAATCTGAATAGGAATGCCTTTAACCTTTCTATATTCAACAAGTTAGCCAATTCACAAACTGACTGGCGCACTCTTGGGTTCGATTCCCAATGGATGGCTGGCTTCTTTAGTGCCGGAGGGCGTGTAGCGATGAATGACAAACCCACGACTGATTCATGGGGAAGTATCCCCGCACGCACGATAGATTATACCTATTAAAATAGTCACAAGAGCGACACCCTCACCGGGTAAGATAGGTTTAAAGCAATAAATTATGTATTTCGATATTTCGTGTTTAAATACTACCTACCTTATTTATCTGTGCTATTTATTATTTAAAAATTTAATTAAGATAAACTGGGTACTTTCAGGGTTCGAAATAAATCAAAGAAATACAAACTATAACATTTATTTGATACCATTTCATTTAAGTACTTATTTATAATAATAATAATAATAAAAACATCAAACTTCATTACCATTTTAGAACACATTTTCACATTCACAGTTCATACAAATCCGTAAATTAACAAGCCTAGCTCTTAAATGTTTTACAGTAGAATTCATAGACATAGTAGGGGCACCTCCAGGGGATCGATCAGCTGCAGAGTGTCGAATTTAGCCTCTATTTGTTTGAGAATTTGACACTCAGCGGGTGAATGATCCCCTGGGGGTGTCTTACAACGTCTATGAATTCCACTGTTAGTTATGTCTCAAAATATTAATATTGCACTAAAAAACAATAAATTAATCATAACTACATTTTAAATATTCTTACAACTATTATTATACTAAATTCGAGTTAAGTACAAGTACCTACTAATTCCACCATAGATATAATAAAGAAATATATCTATGAATTCCGCTGTCTTTACACTTAGACATATCTCTGAAAATAGATATTAGATCTAAAAAAAATAGTGTGGTCCATTTCATTATTCAGACTCAAACGAGGAAACCGAGGAGTTAAGGTGCTTCCATACTAATAATATTGTAATTTTTTTTTTCAATTTTTTACATACAGTTCAAACAAATTATGAAATTAGTAGGTAAATTAATGTTTCCTAAAGAATTTTAAACATTAAAGGAGATCTGTCTTACATAGAAGCTAAAAATTAGTTATAAAAATACTGAAAAGTTTCCTACTTTTCTAACTTTTTAATTTATTTTACATATTTTTTCATCTACCTATGCCCCTCATTTTTTTAGACGGATGTAAAAATAAAAGTATGGGGCGAATTTCAATACAGTAGGAATGCTTTGAATATAATATGTACTATTATTAAAGAATGTAAAAAAAAATCAACTACTTTCATTTCATTTAAATAATAACAGTAGATGTAAATGAAAAACAGAAAGAAAATTCCTGTAAAATTTTACAATATTGTCTAAAATATTAGTGTATAAAGAGAATGGCTTTATTTTATTACTTTTCAACATATTCGGCAATATGGACAAACTATAATATTGTCTAGTCAATAGTTCTGGTGCCTGGTCGTGCAGTGAACTGAGCATCGACCTCCATATTCATAAACATCGATTAAGCTTTAAAACCACAATTTTCTTCCTGTGTGTCCTTTAAATAGGACCTAAACACAGATGTTTAAAGTTCACTTTACTTTGTAGAAATTTGAGGTGTAAATCCTAAACCATGTTTTTAAATAAGGCCGTGAGGGTTTTTGAAGCTTTTCAATGTGGGAGGTACTGTCTTACGCCACAAAAGTTTCCGTAGAAAATAATAAAATAAACATAATATTATTACTGTCAACTTTCATAAAGTAAAGCTTTTAAACATAATGCATTCAATGCAATAGTTTGAGGCAGTACATAAAACAAAATAATAAAATATAATACTGAAAAAATTACCATACATACATAGTTCAAACTTAAACCGATTACTTACATATTACATATTATGTAATATTTTGTCGTTTTGTGGTTGCTATAAAATAATAAGTACATTATTTTGAACCATTAAATAAATACAAAAATTAAATAACGAATAAATCGCATAACAAAGGAGAGCGAGAGAAGTGTGCCGTGCGAGAGGCAACGTGAATTTTTAACACGTATTCTTTAAATATATATATTTTTATTCTTTACAAGTTAGCCCTTGACTACAATCCCACCTGATGGTAAGTGATGATGCAGTCTAAAATGGAAGCGGGCTAACTTGTTAGGAGGAGGATGAAAATCCACGCCCCTTTTCGGTTTCGTACCGGAACGCTAAATCGCTTGGCGGTACGTATTTGCCGGTAGGGTGGTAATTAGCCACGGCCGAAGCCTTCCACCAGCCAAATGAACGAATAAATGAAGTATAGCAGGTACAATAATATGTCAATTGATTAAAAAGCAATGCTGCTAACTAGAAAAGTTCGAACTTTTAAATGATATGTACAATAATTTTACTCGTTCATAAGTTCCAATAACAATAAAAAAATGCCTATAAGTATGAAGTACATACACTGAAAACAATAATAAATATCTTATTTAAATATTCAAAATTCATGAGATTCTCAGAAAACTAAAATCATATAGTTATATTTATTATTATTTATTTAAATTATTACGATTTTAACATCACAGTGAGGTATAATGCAATTATTAATTAGACGAAAAATTGAGATGGACCATAAAAAATGATTTTTTGTGTATTTTTACACGCGAATTCCAAGAAGTACTTAACGGAATTTCATATTGTTTACTGAGGAAGATTAAGGATCTCAATTTTAGCTTAATCTCTCTGTGAAAACAGTGAGTAGTGAATTGATGAATTTTTTTCTACAAAAACAAAACCCTCACGGGTGGTAGCAAAAGGGGCACAGTCTAAAAACGTAATGTTACATGGCGTCGCTTCTACTACTCTTCTGTGTTAGCTTACTCAACGTGCTGAGCTGTGGGAAGGCAGTTTTATTTTGAACCGGGTTCAGTTTCGAAGTCATGAAGATGAAGGGCTCATACAGGGATGGTCGGTCCATTGCCGATACTTCGAAGTGTCGTATTTTTTCACGCGCACACCAGTTTGCTGCTTTGGAGCATGTGTTTTCTAAACTGTTGAGGTCATCTGGACCCGTTCGATTGCCTATCACCATCATTACCACCTGTGAATGAAATTATTTTTTTTTTATAAAAAATGATTGTAAATATTCCACTGCCTTAATGATTGGAACCAACTCTAAGTCAGCCTTATTACCACTCTACTAGGGAGAAAAATAAGGCATGAGCTGTTTTGGTGACTAGGTGTAACCTTAACACGTCACGCCGTTGGGATTAAGTTTCTTTTGATGATTATGGTTTGAATAAACTGTAGTAATAAACCAAGGACTGACTTGTTCCGCAATATTTTTTTGACCTTTTACTTTCGGGTGAGATTGCAGTTAAGCTCTAAATGTAGTCACAGATAAAAACATTTTTTTAGTTTTCACTCTTCCTAAGTCACTTTTTAATTAATTTATACAGACCTCCTTTTTATCTTTATTCCTGTCTATGTCTTTCTTCAAATAGATCAACACATCAAGTGACTCAGGCCTGGTTGTGTCGTACACCATCACAAACCCCTCGGCAAAGCCCAGGTAGTGCCGTTGCAGCACTTGGTTTGAAGTCAACTGCATGGTTGGTGATTGAGGTGGTCCTGCAATGGGGATTTATTTATACCTAAATATCAAAAATTCATTTTATAGTACTACTATACTAAGGGCCTAAGATTGACAATTTATTTTGAAATCACACTAATATTATAAAGGCGAAAGTTGTTGTAGTATGTTTTCTCTTTTACACTGCGGCTACTGAAGCGATTTGGCTGTAATTTGGAATGGAAATAGATTTTACTCTGGATTAATACATAGGCTACTTTTCATCCCGGAAAACCCCATGGTTCCCGCGGGATTTGTGAAAATTGAATTTCACGAGGACGAAGTCGGGTCGGAAGACGGGTGTCCGCTAGTATTTAATAAAAATCTTGAATTCTGAGCTTTGAGTCTGCATTATACAACATTGTGATTTTTATGTGGCGATTCCTAGACTATTATGTCTATTATTTAGTTCGCGTCTTAGCAGGTTCCAAATATCATTCCCATGTACTCGTACCAATCATTTTTAACATAAAATCTAAATCATTTCTAGTTTAGTTTCTTAGACAAAATACACAGTAACTTAATATAGTGTAGGCATATCTTCGTAGAGTAGGGCAATCATTGTAAAATATATGAATTGCGCTGTATTGTGTCGTAGCGAGAGTCGCTTTTTATTTAAAGATGTTGAGGAGTGAATCTTCTGTACTTGTACATGTTTTCTGTGGCAAAAGTCCAAAACTTTAGTCAAAGTTACATATGAAAACATGTATTTTTTAAACAATTACAGTCTGGCCTGTAATAGGTGGACCTTCATTATTTTATTAAAGCTGAAAGTTTCTCAACCCACACTCCTACCATAGGTCCAGTACTTAAATAAAGTTTGCACCATGGTGACCTGTGTAGTACCAGGAACAACCATCCATAAATTCAATCATTGTTTTATTTCAGTGTTTGGTATCATTGAGCATTATGGA
The DNA here is from genome assembly GCF_947172395.1 of Bicyclus anynana. Taxonomy (NCBI): domain Eukaryota; kingdom Metazoa; phylum Arthropoda; class Insecta; order Lepidoptera; family Nymphalidae; genus Bicyclus; species Bicyclus anynana. The sequence continues at coordinate 16,429,371 of NC_069084.1, read as the reverse complement.
CCAACACATGAGCCTTTTACAAAAACATGAAGATCTGGTAATCATAGGCTTTTTCTATAATCTTTATTTTAAAAAGCTTGGTCCAGTCTCAAGTTCTTACACCACAAATAAAGACAAAATTAAGTCTCAGCTTATTAATAATGAACTACAATAACATCACAGTAAGCCCTCATTTGCACGAGAGTTTTTTTAACAGACATTAAAAAATCATTCAAATACAACAACTGCATTCCCAAGTATCATTCCCAAACATCGTTTTTAAAATATGATGATTTTTAATAAAGCAGTGTTGCATTTTCAATTTTAGGCATTTGTAATAGACCTTCATTCAATTTCATACTATAAGCTGGGTTTTAAAACATCACTTTTTTTAACTTTTGTGGTAAACTACAATTTACACTGATTTCAATTTGATCAATTTTTGTCACACAGGAGGCAGATCAAAAATTTCCTCAAAAGCTGGCAACATATAAACAGTAGCGCTGTTGTCAATTTGGCATTGGTATCACTTAACATATTTGCCCTTGTTTTGTTATAGAGATAAAAACGATCAATTAGTAACTGTTACACAAGTATGACAGTATCATAATGGTTAAAGGACATTTATTAGCACAGTGCAAAATGTGGCAATGCTGGTGCAAATTAACTGCATTTATAACTTGATAATTGTTATTGTTTAAAAGTAACCAGGGCATCCACTACTACCTGAATAAATCCCCTCACATTAAAAAATAATACCTGACATATTACCAAAATTATGTAATAAGCTCCATCAAAAAGGAAATTAAAAAGAATAATCATTCAGATAATATGAATGTTGTGTGTGCAACCCACTATCTTGTGAAGACAAATCAATCAGTAAGATAAATGGCATCTAATAACTAGAAACATGGCACTCTCTTTCGGTGCATTTGGACCATCAATCTCCTAAATGTCCCACTCAATGAGTGCCAAACAACTTCTTGGCACTCGTAGTCACATTTGCAAATTCAATGTTTTATCTATTATAATAATATTTTCTCCAAAGAGCTGTCGAAGCTCTGATCAAGAATGTGTTCTTATCAACAACATTAGTTATAACATAGATCAAATATAATTCTTTTATAATCACTACTAGCGGACGCCCGCGACTTCGTCCGCGTAAAAATTGATGTAAACTTCTCTACCTCTACCTTACCCTACTCGTAAACCTACCCAACCCTACCCTACCCTACCCCTACCTTACTCCTACCCTACCGCTAACGCTAACCCTTCCCTCCCCCCACCTTACCCTACCCTAACCCTACCCGTAACCTATCCATACCCTATCCTACCCTACCCCTAATCTACCCCTACCCTACCCCTACCTTACTCCTACCCTACGGCTAACCCTAACCCTTCCCTACCCCTACCTTATCCCTACCCTAACCCTACCCTACCCGTACCCTACCCCTACCCTACCCTACCCTACCCTACCCCTATCCTACTCCTCCCCTACCCTAGACGTTCCATATCCTTCCCCTACCTCTACCTTGCCCCTACCCTACACTACCCCTACTTTATCCGTACCCTACCCTACCCTACCCTACCCTACACTTTCCCTAAATTACCCCTACCCTACCTCTATCCTACCCCTTCCCTACCTCTATCCTATCCCTACCCTCAGCAAAATTGGTCCAGCATTTTGTGCGTGGTGCAATGACCAAAAGACTATAATTTCCCAAGCGACTTCTATGCTAATACTATAAAGAGGTAAAGTTTGTGTGGTTGTCGGGGGTAATCTCTGTATCTACTGGACCGATTTGGAAAATTCTTTTACCAATAGAAAGCTACATTATTTGCGAGTGTCATAGGCTATGTTTGGTCCTCATATTCATACGGGAACGGGAACCACGTAATTGAAACCGCGGGGCGTCATATAGCGGCATTTCTGCGACTTTCAGAAATTTTGTATTATCTCCGAAACTATATAACTAATTAACATACTGTAAAGGGCAAATCTTATCTCTATAATATCCTTGTGATTATTAAATAATTTATTTTGATAAGGATTTAAGTTTAGTTGTGTAAATAATGACGTAAACCTTAGTTTAAAATTTAAATAATTTATTAAAGTACTAAAGGTACTATATCTGCTAAAATATAAAATATAGATATATGGTGTCGCGGACTTTTTTGTAGAACTTTTAAAGGTTCAAAAAGCCTCCATACATTTATTTCAGTTATACGCAATGGTTGAGGCAGCGCATGCGAAACCTGTAAGAGAAAACCCGCGATATCTCAGTAGTTAATAGTTATATATGATAGAAATATAAAATATAGCCTATAGCACTCCCCGATAACGTAGCATTCTACTGGTGAAAGAATTTTTTAAATCGGTCCAGTAGTTCCGAAGATTACCCCATTTCAAAAAATTGTTACAAACTTACAAACTTTACTTCTTTATAATATTAGTATAGATTAACATCGACTTGCCAAAATATAAGTAAATTTTTCACCACCAACACCAATGTATGAACAATCAATTTCGATCATCATGTAGTCGGCATAAATCTCCCTAGCGCCGTACAAAAATATGGTGTTTTTGCTCAACGCCATCTATTGGTAAATGGATAAAACGCCTACATAGAGTTTAGTAACCAAAAATGCTGATCCCTATAAAATACGTAGAAACCTATAGAGGAAGGTTCAACTTAATTTGGCGGTTGGCGCTTAAACATAAGCGGCATTCCGCCTTTTAGAAATTTTGTATTATCTCCGAAACTATTTAACTAATTAACATACTATAAAGGGCAAATCTTATCTCCATAACATCCTTGTGATTATTAAATAATTTATTTTGATAAGGATTTAAGTTAAGTAGCATAAATAATGACGCAAACCTAAGTATATAAAATTAATAATTTTTAAAACACAAAAGGTACTATATCTGCTAATGTATAGAAGATAGGTATATGGTGTCGCGGACTTTTTTGTAGAACTTTTAAAGATACATAAAGCCTCCATACATTAATTTCAATTTTACACAATGGTTAAGGCAGCGCATGCGAATAAGTCTGCCTAAGAGGATTTTCGGTCCGACCTGTATGACAAAAACTGTGATAACTCGGCTAATATATATGATACCAATATAAAATATAGCCTATAGCACTCCCCGATAATGTAGCATTCTACTGGTGAAAGAATTTTTAAAATCGGACCAGTAGTTCCGAAGATTACCCCATTTAAAAAATGTGACAAACTTACAAACTTACAAACTTTACCTCTTTATAATATTAGTATAGATAAAAAGAAAACAATATTTCCCTCACTTTTCTGATTGGCTCCCTGATTTATCTGACCATATTGAGCAATCCTGACTTTCAATGTGTGGACACCCTGATAACGTCAAAGCATCAGCTGGAAGCAATAAATAAACTAATCTGAAGTAAACCTTTCAACTCGCCTGTAAGGGGGGGCTCCAACCCCGCCGTGTCGTAGAAACAGACACGTTCCTTAGTCCCCCTGTCGGTCTCTATGTTCGCCACATAGATATCTTCTATTGTCGGGTAAAACGAAGCCTTTAAATTCACATTACCGTAAATAAGTTGTTCTAATACAGCCGTCTTACCCACTCCTTTCATTCCGCATACAACCACTTTACTAGTTTTACCCATTTTTTTTAACCAAAAAGATAAATTTCACTGTAAATATTGTATTACTTTCACTAATACATTTCAATGTTAAGTACTCCCGAGTCTCCGACCGTACATAATAATCCGACTTCATATAAATTAGATATTCTTCAAGACATTAAATTAACATGCTACATATTTCTTTTGAATATCTTATTTAATTAAAAATCCAAAATTAATTTCAAATGCATTATTTTTATTTAAAAAATTTGACAAATGAAATGACAATTGACAAGACCATAAACGTCAAATGTAGGACAAGACAAGACAACAAAGATCAAAGACAAACCTGAGAAATGACATTTGACCACTATATTCCTTTTCACGGAATCAACGGTAAAAATCACAATTTATGGAAATTTTCTAATTGACAGCTGTGCTGTGATGACATTATTTAAAATTTCGTAATTTAATTTGATTTGACAGCATGGCTTCCACGGTAGTAGATTCAGAAATAACAAAAAGTGATAAATATTCGATATTATTGCCCACTTACAACGAAAGGGAGAATTTACCGATCATAATATGGCTTATAACCAAATATTTAGATAAAAGGTAAGATCATATTACTTTTATAACAACCATAGTGAGATCATAATAAACAACGTTGTTTTTTTTATATTTATCGGGATTTTTTACAGTGGTTATGATTACGAAGTGATTATAATCGACGATGGAAGTCCTGATGGTACCCTGGACGTGGCGAAACAGTTGCAAAAGTTGTATGGATCGAACAAAATCGTATTGCGGCCAAGAGAAAAAAAATTGGGCTTAGGAACTGCTTACATACATGGTATAAAACATGCTACCGGGAATTTTATAATCATTATGGATGCCGATTTAAGCCACCATGTAAGCCTGTATTTTTAAAATAAATCCACAATATTTAGTGTCTAAAAATATTAGTTATTCTAGAGATAAAGAAATTCTTCCTTCCAATCATTACAATAACCAACGCTAAAAGAAAGTAATCAAAGCTAAAAGAAATTGAAAAAATACACTTCGATATCTGTAGAATCTAGAATCATAACATGAGCAACTGACACAAATTGTAATATTTAAAAGCTTATAAGAATATTTTGCTTGTTTTCAGCCAAAATTCATTCCAAATTTTATAGAGCTACAAAAGAAACATGACCTTGACTTGGTATCAGGGACTCGGTACAAAGACGGTGGTGGAGTGTATGGATGGGATTTCAAGAGAAAGCTTATATCAAGGGGTGCAAACTTCATAACCCAACTTTTATTAAGGCCTGGTGCATCTGATTTAACAGGATCTTTTAGGTAATAATACTCAAACTTACTTACTCTCTTTGCCTCTTTGCTTATGAGGGTACAATTGCTTATAAGCAGTTTTTTTTTTAAATATTTGCCAATTCTTTTAAATATGACCAATATTTCTGTTCTGTTCCAATAATCCAGCATGCGAGGTGGGAATTGAAACAATACCTCTTGTGATGAGTCTGTCCCCTTTAACCACAGAGCTATTGAGGCTTCTTCAGTTGAAGTCTGAAGAATTTATATCCTGTATAGGCAATAGTTTAACCACTTATGTATAAAAAATATTACTGATATAATTAAATTAATTTATAATAAGTAAAAATACCTCATAATTAATTTCAGACTCTACAAAAAGGATATATTGCAGAAATTAATAGACAGCTGTGTATCCAAAGGATATGTTTTTCAAATGGAAATGATAATAAGGTAATACAACTTGTAGAAAGATATTATAATGCACAAATCAGTAACAATGTATAATGCCTATTTATTATACATATCAATATTGATTAATAAGGTTGATTTTTAAATAATTTTGGATTTGGAAATATACTCAGAGGCACAATTATCCGCCCATTTTAATATACTCGCGTCATATTAAAGTGGGCAGATAATTGTGCCTCTGAGTATATTTTTTGCATTATATTAATCACAGTATTTATTTTCAGAGCAAGGCAACTGGATTATACTATAGGTGAAATACCAATAACATTTGTAGATCGTGTGTATGGAGAGTCTAAACTTGGTGGATCTGAAATTTTACAATTTGCTAAAGCATTATTGTACTTATTTGCCACCACATAACATACTTTAATTTTAAAAATAGTATATGGTTAAAGAAATACATAGACTTTTAAGGTATATAATGATAAATAAATCAAAAACAATATTTATTAATTCTACAATAATAGAAATATTGTATTTAAAATATTCAATAAATTACTACACTATAAATAATTATAGTGAACAATAACTGAGTATATTCAAACTCTACAGTATTGTTGTTTTTAAAAAAATATATATATGCATTATTTACAAATAAAATATTAACAAAAATTGTAAGCTAAAGATTTTTGTATATTGAGTTAAATAAAAATTATAATGTACATTAATGATTTTTTGTTATTTTGATGTTTATGTAATAATTTCCTTTCGTCTTCGTGCATCTATTGAAAGTGAACGTGTACTCGAAATTCAATTAAATATTAAAGTTTTTTTTATATCAAAATCATTTCTAACGTTATGACAATAAGTGCTATTTCTGATTGAAATATCAATTTGTTCAGACTGTGTTAGTGAGACGTTCGTATACCTATCTCTGTCTTGCGCCGCATCTACGAGCTGCTGCTCGCGAAACAGTATCGTTGTCATAATAATTGTCGTTCGTGTCGCACTTGTGTATTTAATTATATAATCATGACGTCACGTCGTGCATCGCCCGGCCAGCCAGGACAATCTAAGTCAAATCCAGACTTAACGGCCCTGAACGACCTAAACAAGTTCATTAATACTCGTAAACGGAAGCAGACTGATTCTGAAGGTGACGAGCTGGATCTAAGCACCTGGCTCCTGGAACACGGCACCAGTGGGTTGAAGGAGATCCTCACAAGCACTGTGAGGCAGGTGCTATCGACAGAACTGATACAGATAACAGACTCCTTAAAGAACATCTCGGCGGCAGTTTCTGTCATTGCATCAGATAACAGCACAATTAAAGAAACGTTGGTGGACGTCAACAGCAGACTGGCCGAAATCGACAAATCGTTAAACTACAACAAGGAGCGCCTGAGTGAGTTCGACAGTCGGCTCAAACTAGTGGAAGATAAACAGGCCACGTTGACCCAATACGAAGAGCAAATTCAATTACTTAGTAACACAATAGCATCTATGGAACAACAGGCACGACAGTGCAACATGGAAATTTCAAACATGCCAGAAAAAAAAAACGAAAACCTTCTTGTCTATATGGATCGCTTGAGTACTGAAATTAAATATCCCGTAGCATCATCCAACATTGTGTCTATCCATCGGGTTCCGCATGCAGATCAGCAGAATACGCGCCCTAAAAACATAATTGTCAAGTTTGCAACCAAGATAATAAGAGATAATTTCATCGCAGCTTTCAAAGCGAAAAAAGGAGTGGACTCAAACAAACTTGGAATAAGCGGACAACCGCACACTATCTATTGCAATGAGCATTTAACTTTAGCGAATAAAATTTTATTTCGACAGTGTCGGGAAAGGCCCTCGAAAAAAAACATAAATTTGTATGGATTAAACATGGTACCGTCCTTACACGCAAATCCGAGACATCGCCTATCATTGCAATCCTTAGACCATTTGGTCTAAGGAGTTCGCGGTCATTTCGTGGTCGTGCTCGCTTATTAATGGTCTAAGACTCGCATGCAGTTCGTGTAATCGTATTATTAATCTGTGAGACTGTGAATCTGAATCCCTACATATTAATCTGTGATGTGATTTGCTATACCATAGTTTTAATCTGTGTCCATAGTAATCTGTGGATTTGATGATTCAACGTTGACATATTTACCGAATGTTTTTTTTTGCAAATTCACATTTCACAATTTTGCAAGTGCATTGTCTTCAGTTGTGCGTATCGAATAATTAATTCTATTATTCTCGTAAAACCGATGTAGAAGTTGTAAAAAATGCTCGGAAATTTCGAAAACGTGGGCGCGTTCATACGCAACTGCGACGGCGCCAAGTTAAAATACGACGAAGCTTGTTTGGAGATTTTAACAGAAGTAAACATAACATTCTGGAGCCAGTATAAAGAATGCGAGAAGTGTATGTTGCTTCCAACAAAGAATTTGCCGAGTACTGGGGCTGTGGTCCTCCAAACCTTCAGTCCTCTGCAATATGCGATAAGAGATCATTCTGGACAAATATGTAGTGGTATGTATGAGTCGGGATTTTGTTACAAACATGTTCTTCTTTGTTATTAACCAATTTATGCATATGTCGTCCTCGAACCGGTTGGGTACACTCAAACCTGTACATATTACAGATACAACTGTAATATAATATAGGTATCCTCTTACAGGTCAAAATGAAGGAAAGTTTAATTTAATTATTTGTATACCTACCTAATGTATAAATATAAGGGTCAAATGAGTCATGTAATTGAATATTACAGATTTGTATTGCTAAACAATGATTTCCTGAACTAATTAGCTGATATAAATAAATATTGTGATGATAATCTAAGCTTGCTATTTCATTTTACAGTAGCTTGGTGGGTATAAGCTCTATATTAATTTTAAATTCATTACCATAAAATAATGCAAACATTATTATGATACTTACTTATTTACAATTCAAAATAATATTTGTGTCATAAATAAATTATATTTTTACCAATTATATTAACACCCTCTAGTTTCAACCACATAGTTTGTGTTCTTTTGAGAATACGAGGATAAAATATAGCCTATGACACTCGCTACTAATGTGGCTTTCTAGTGGTAAAAGAATTTTTCAAAATTGGTTCAGTAGATCCAGAGATAGTATCCTACATACCACAAACTTTACCTCTTTATAATATTAGTATGGAAAAGTAGTGATGTTACTTTGTGGAAGTTCACTAAGTAAACAATGATTATGAAACTTTTTCACTATAGCAAATTTATTTATTATTAACTGTTAATTTTTTTTATAAACAGTTTTTAATAATAATCTTATAAAAAGGCTTTAAAATAATCTTATGAAACTTTTCTAGAAATAAATATTATAAATAAAATTACCTAGTTACACTTAGTTTACATAATAACCACTTGCATAAATAGTATAAAGATAACACACCATTTGGATTGTAGTGAATGTAGTTCACATTGAACTGCATAAAGTAATTACTATTTATGTAACAATATGTGTATGTAATTGATGGCCTCTAGAGCTGTTCTACTTTTCAATAATGTGATGTTTTAGACAAAAAATATTTGACGGTAATAACCCCAACATTAGATTATTAAAGTAGGGAGCTTGATAAAAGTAGGGAGAGACAAATATCTTAGCATTCTGTGGATTCATTGTGTGGGTGCCTGTAGGCCTAGCATGCTAGTTACAACATATTTGGTAAAAGAAATAGACAAAATGTCAATGAAACCAATAGCTGCAGAGTAGTCCCAGACCCATCTCTTTTGTCCCTACAATGAATGAGATAGTGATATTTCTGGTTGTGCTGCTATAGGTTGTCTATATTTTCTCTTGGCAATATACATTGGTTGCATATTAAGCATATATTGTGTGGGAGAGAATAATTCAGAGCAGATTTTGAAAATAGAAATATCTAACTTTTAGCATTTTATGGATTCTTCATTCTATGGGTCTATTTTGTGACAGAGAAAAAACTCAAAGCAGATCCTTGAATTTATGGTGTGGGTGTAGGTTTAGGGGCCTCTTGATATTATGCATCACTGCTTATCTAGCTGTAGTTTTAGTCAGGCAAAGGTCTATAAGCAGGCTGTAGGTGCTGGTATACTCTCATTCACACAGTACTACACTACTGTATAGTACTACACTTGTACTGTATAATATAATTAAACCTAGTTAAGTTAGGTTACATAAAATTTATTTACTTATTATAGTCCAGCATTGCAATAATTCAAAGAGCTGAGGACTACATACTAAAGGAAATGAGGAAAGCACCATGTTTCATTAAAAAAGCGAGATCCTAAGTATTTGTGTATCAAAACGGTGAAAGAGGAAATAGCAGAAATAATAAACAGAGGTTGAACACAATCCCAATCCACTGGCAACTCAGCTCAGCTCACTATACAAGACTATTTTAAATGCCTGAAAAGAAAAAGAATCTTGGAGCTGGATATGCAATACTCCACTTAGAACAACAATATGATTGTCTGCAACGGGGGACACTCATATCACATTAACATTCAATCTAAAACCCATCTGCTCATAGTCTTTGACTGTTTGGAAGATTCAACTCGAAAAAAAAAAGAACTTTTACTGTCTCATAGATATACTAGCAGACGCCCTCGACTTTGTCTGCCTTTGGACACTATGTCTGCCAAATTTTGTAATTTTTTTTATTTATAGGTTTTTGAGATTCCTTTCACATTTATATTATAAAGATAGACTGGACTTTAAGAGCCTCCTTGTAATAAACTTTCTATATACTTTACTTGATTTCTATATACTTTATTTTGTTTTGTACTTAATGATTCTTTATTTTTCAGGAACCTATCAGTTTCAAGAGTTTGGTCAGTACAGTATAAATGTGTCAGCGGCGGAGGACAAATGTCTGCCGCGCATGACAGCTGAGCCGGATGCAGCCTACCTGCCCATCCTCACCGCTGTGGTGGTGTTGTTGTCTATGGCCACACTATGGTACATTGTCAAGGGAATCGGCAAGCGGATTGTGGCTGGACGACTTTATGCCACCTATTTTGCAAGGTAAATATTGGATTGAAATTTTACATTTATCAAGCAATTATTGTTAAGTATTTTGTGTAACAGAATTTTTCATTAAACCTAACTACAAAACACTTGAAGTCTATAATAATTATTTCAGGGAAGACAATGAGTTGGGTTCAGAGACTAGAGTGTTGACTACAGAGGCGAGTGTGCCTCGCTCTCCCACACGCTCACGGCTTCGCTCGCTTGACATCTTCAGAGGTTTCACTGTTGCTCTTATGGTAAGTGTAAGGGCCAGGCTTAATAACAAAACAGGTTTATCTTTTTAGGCTGGCTTTAATGAGGCTGGCTGCATACACTCGTTTTCCGTATATATGTGTAACCTTCTTCGTATTATGGTCTTAAATTGTGCCAAATTTCATTTTAATTCATTCAGTAATTTTAGTGTGATGTCAACAAAAATATATATAATGATTTATTTATTTTGCTATCATCCGCGAAAATTCGGCGAACCCATGCGACAACGTCACCCAGGTCTGACAAAATACTCTCTACGTACGTTTCACCCCGAAACCGGAGCATCCTCAGGAGGTGTTGACTCTACAACGTGCAATTGCAAAGTCCAAGACTTTGCAATTGCACGTTGATGAACTTCCGCAAAGTAACGCCTGCTTCTATCCAATAAACAAAAATATAGACAGACAGACACAAAAAAAAGGTATTTTTGGACTACTACTACTTTATATCGACTAAATAATGCCCTCCAAAACAAATTGTTAAATATAGGTACTTAATGTACAGAATTTGACTTGTTACAGTTTTATTATTAGTGTAGATTTGCTATATCTTTTAAATATTCTGATTCCCCTCCAAATAGAAATATGGGAGTGGGTACAAAAATAGCTATTGAGGCTTATTACATTAAAAGCATAAGCCGTAAGTCGTGAAAGCCCAGTGGATATGATTCGGAGGGCGTAGGTTCGAACCTGGTCTGGGGCATGCACCTCCAGTTTTCAGTTTCAGTCCACTTTTTAGTTATGTGTATTTTAAGAAATTAAATATCACGTGTCTCAAACCTGCATAACTGAGAGTTTTCTTAATTCTCTGGGTGTGTGAAGTCTACCAATCTGCATTGGGCCAGCGGGGTGGATTATTGGCCTAACTTCTCTTATTCTGAGAGGAGACTCGTGCTCTCGTGCTTTAATGATTATGATGACATTAAAAGCTGTGTCTGATTATGCCCAGATCTTCGTGAACGCAGGCGGCGGCGGCTATGGCATCTTCTCCCACTCGACGTGGAACGGCCTCACCATCGCTGACGTGGTGTTCCCGTGGTTCGCCTTCGCGATGGGCGAAGCCCTGGTGCTCTCGCTCAACGCTAGACTTAGGACCGCAATGCCCAGGACCACTGCTCTTGCACAAGTATGTAACATACAATAGGGATGACAGTTTTTTAAATTGTATATATATTAGGAGTAGGTATGCTAATAGTAAAGAAATTTTGTAAAAGTAACGGTATCTGTGATCATTACTTTCGAAGCTATAGGGATTTAAAGAGTCTAGATTTACAGCTCTATCACGGATCCCTAAAAAAAGGCCCCTTACAAAATGGTACGATTTAATGACATCGGAGGTCATAATGATCTTTAGATTCTATATCTAGATAGAGAGCGGTTATCTTTATAGTTCATGTATTGAAAAATGTCACATTTAATGTAAGGAAGCTAAAACTGTATGAATTTCCATCGAAATGATAAAAGTAATCAATCTAACGATAAAAGATTTTTAATAGATTTTGAAATTTTATAATCTCATTTATTTTGCAAATATCTACCTAAACTAACCTAACAAGTTAGCCCGCTTCCACCTTAGATTGCATCATCACTTACTATCAGATGAGATAGCAGTGAAGGGCTAACTTGTAAAGAATAAAAAAACAATGTTCCATAGGTAGCTCGTCGATCCCTCCTGCTGGCCCTCATAGGCATAATCCTGAGCTCGGTGAACTCTTCGTGGAGCAACGTCCGCTTGCCCGGAGTCCTACAGCGACTGGCTGCCATGTACCTCATCACGGGAGCCCTGGAGTGTGCCTTCATGAGGACCAGCCAGAACATTACACCAGGTATAGCTGACAGCATAACTAACAAACACCAGCAGTGGTGGGATTAATTTATTTGTGTATGGTGTAAGTATACAGGATGCTCGGGCCATAACTTTATTCTTTAAGGAAAATTAAATAAAAATGTTTAATAAACATGTGATCTAAATTTAATATTTCCGGAGTAAAAAACTTAAATTGTGTCCCATAAGTCACATCCTTATTGTATGACCTAGTCAAATGTATTCATTGATAAAGATCATGAAGTAGCTTACTAGTGAAGTGTGGTGTGCCAGTTGCAATATCTCGTCGATATTGACAGTCTTACCACCATTACATGTTTTAAAATGCAAGGATAGTCAGAATTATTTGAATTACTTTATATGAAAACATAAAAAGATTTTTTTAAATTAAAAAAAATATTCAAGTAGTTCGGCTCCTATAAGTGGACTTGTCAACACCTTGACGTTATGGAAAATACTCCACAACACCCTGTATAAGAAAACTATTGATCTAATGCTCAATTCTAGGAGAAAAAAAAAACTTTATCAAATAATCATTATCATTAATATTAATATATTTGTTGGACTCACCAAAATGTGGAAGATGACTTAGAAGAAAAATGACCCATCACCATGGTTTGTTACTTTCAAAACTAGTTTTGAAAATATTGAATCTTTGTGTATGTATTCATATATCACAAGTTTCAGCAATGTGATCATCGTAAACATTTTGTTCCCAGGCCTAAATACTATAAGATGAGTTTTATTTTGGAAAATATTTGTGTGATGAACATGGGTGTTTTCCAGTGTCTGTGTGTATTTATACATTATATAAGTATTTATATGTAGTATATAATTGTATATTAATATTATAATATCAACTATCTTAGCACCCATAACACAAGCTACTCTGTATTCTTACTTTGGGGCTAGATAGTGATGTGTATTGTTTAAGTATATTTATTTATTATTTATTATTTTTAATTATTTAGTTATCATTGATAAATATTTTCCATATTACATCCCCAGGTCATTCACTATTCCGTGACATATCGGCCGGCTGGCAACAATGGCTCGCGACCATTCTGATTGTGGCTATACAAGTATGTACATTTCACTATTAATTTCATTATAATTATTAGAGATGCGCCGACTAGCCGACTAGCCGACTAGTCGACATAGCTATTGACCAAACCGATCACGAAACACATTTCCGTGAAGCTTAGTTTAGGTAGAGTAGGTTATCTTATCACAGACAATGATTTGTGACTATAAATATTAATACATTTAATGAAAACTTTAACTAGTTTTGAATAATAACTATCTTATGAATATTTTAATGACCAACCTCAACTCAAAACTTTCACATTTAAAAAAGTTTTACTTACTTCAGTTGCGCGCGAACCGCGCTAGCGAACGCAAGTTGCCAAGTCAAGTATTGCGCCAACGTGTAATTTTTTATAAATCTACCCGCTATTTTTTTTTTTTTTTTTACAATGGAGGAAGATGGTTTGAGTGACTCAGAATCGACGGAAAAAATAGGGTGTAAGAGGCCGAGGGAGTCAGATGGTAGTGATGACGGATTCACAACGGTGACAAGACGAAAGTCGAAGAGAGGCGAGCGAGAAAATCACGGGCGAGATAATGTATGCGAGGAGGGAAGGAGTGCTGAGGAAAAATATACTGAAGTTAGTTTGTTTGGAACACATACACTCCCGAAACAGATGGCCTTTGCAAGATTTTTGAGAGACGAAAATATTGGAAATGTCATGAAAATTAAATATAAAAGCCCATACAAATTAATAATACGATTTAGCGAAAAACATAATGCCCAAAAATTGGTTAATTTGAAAAAATTAGAAGAATTGAACATAAGGGCTCAATTCATAATTCATTCCTCCCGGTTATACAATTTTAAGATGTGACCGAGCGGACGGCCGCAAGCAAGGCGGCGCATTTCTCGTGGCCACACCGCGCTTCGAACTACGGCGAGTTTCGTGTGACGTAAACATAGACGCGCATTCATTCGAACTGATTGCTGCCACAATACATATGCGCGAGCGATTTTTGTTGACAGTATGCGTCGTGTATACATATACCGCCTAATAGTTGTGAAAACGAATATATGGTGTTGTTTAGAATTATTGAGAAACTTTGTAGTAGTTGTACCGAGGTAGTAGTTGTAGGCGACTTCAACTTATATTCGTGCTCTTTAAATATAAAAAATTATTTTGAATATATTCAGACTTACTGCGAGTTCACTCAGAGTAACACAATAAAGAATTGTAATGATAGATGTTTGGATCTGGTTTTGAGTGCGTTATCAGCAGACGGCAGTGTGAACGTGCGCGCGGCCGCGGCGCCGCTCGTACCGGTCGACGCGCACCACCCGCCGCTCGACATTACTGTGACTTTGCCTTCACGCCGTCATCAGGCGGAAGCGTTACCGTCGTTAGGTTGGAATTTTTATAAAGCTGATTTTGACTCATTGTACTCAGCAATGGCCGCCGCAGACTGGACTCCGATGTATGACTTGGATTTAAAAGATAGTTTAGATTATTTTTATAAAGTTTTAATATCAATTATCGATGACTGGGTTCCGAAAAAAAAGCGAAGTCCTGTATCCCTCGGGTATAATTACCCTGAATGGTACACGGTTGTACTAATTCGCAACATAAAGTGCAAAGCAAATCTTCACCGACAGTACAAAATTACTAATTTAAAAGAGGATTATGATAAATTTTCGCAGAGTAGGGCTACGGTTAAAAGAATGATAGAAGTGGCTCACGAACACTATAAGGACCGAGTTCAAAATCAACTTATCAGGGATCCGTTATCCTTCTGGAATTTTACCAAATCAAAAAGAGGTAACAGGGGTCCACAAAAAATCTTGAAAAACGGGATCCCGTTGACTGCGGAGCAATGCGCCACAGAGTTCGCTCACTACTTCCATTCGATCTATACCTCGCAGAGAGCAGATTTGAATGTTGACGCAGCGGTAGCGGCAGCGGGTGGAGCCAACGCAGCGGCGCGAGTCCACGTAGAACGACTGACACTGAACGAAGTAAGGCAGGCACTTAAACAGCTCAAACCGAAGAAGTCCGCGGGACCGGATGGCATTCCACCTTACTTGTTTAGAGACTGTCGATTTGTACTAGCGGATCCGTTGCTTCACATATTTAATCAATGTCTGAAAAAAGCTGTTTTCCCTGATATATGGAAATTAACACGGGTCGTCCTGGTACCTAAAGGTTGCTCAGGAATACAGGTAGAGGGGTATAGGCCTGTAGCGGTGCTGTCCACACCCGCGAAAGTATTAGAGTCGGCAATCCATAACATCATATATAAACAGGTTAGTGCGCAGCTGTCGGACGCTCAGCATGGGTTCAGACCGGCGAGAAGTACGACGAGCAACCTTCTCGCTTTTATGTCTCACGTTGTTCCGGCTGTGGATGGGGGGAGACAGACTGATGCAGCTTATTTTGATTTTAAAAAGGCTTTTGATCTAGTAGACAACGATGTGCTGTTAAAAAAATTAGCATCAGTCGGGTTTACTCCACATCTTTTAAATTGGTTTGCGAGTTACATGCGTGATAGAAGACAATATGTAGATTATAGGGGCTATAGATCCGAATCGTATTTTACCAGATCCGGTGTAAGTCAGGGAAGCAACCTAGGACCTTTACAGTTTATTTTGATGATAAATGACCTGCCACAGGTGGTTAAGGACGCTACTTGCTTGTTGTTTGCGGATGATCTCAAGCTTTTTTTGGCTGTGGATAACGAAGAAGACTGCGTGAAATTACAAAGTGACATTGATAGAGTAGTCAAATGGAGTGGGGATAACCTGTTACAATTCAATACATTGAAATGCGCAATTATTTCATTCACTAAGGCGCGGTCCCCCCTTCGTTATGATTACAATATCGATGGGGTATCGATGTTAAGAGTCTCAGATGTTAGGGACCTGGGGGTGAATTTGAACTCGGAACTGTCGTTTCGTTGCCACATTACGAAGTGTTGCAAGAAAGCTTATAAAAACTTAGGCTTCTTACTTCGTACCGTTAGGGGCTTCAGTAACATTAAGGCGGTAATAGTGCTGTATAACGCTTTAGTTAGAAGTCAGTTAGAAACTAACTCAGTCATCTGGGCTCCACATGAGGTTAAATATAGTCTCATGTTGGAGCGAGTGCAAAATAAATTCATTAGGTATTTATATATGCGGCTATACGGCGTATACCCGTACTACCCACTAATGTATCCAACATTATTCGTACTGGGAATGGTCGGGTATACCGAATTACGGGTTAGGAGGGAATTTGCACTTGTTTTATACATCTTTAAAGTGATTAGAGGTAAGATGTATAATGCGGATGTATTAAGCCAGGTGAGCCTCCGTGCTCCGGAGCGGTACGTGTGGCGGCGACGCAAGCCGCAGTTGCTGGCGGTCCCGAGCGGGCGCACCAACCTACTCAACAAGGCTCCGTTGACGCGCGCACTTCGCACTCTCAACATCGTCGCTGACAACATAGATTTATTTAATTGTACTTTGAGTGAACTCACAAAGGCTGCCCAGTGGGCTATTTGTTATAGTACCTAGGTAAAATAAGTTTTTTTTTTTTGATTTTTTATTGTTTTAGTTTTTTTTTTATTACTTGTAAATTGTGTATGGCTACACTAGCGAATTGGGGACGACCTGTAATGCTAGTTTGTAAGTTTGTAAATAAATAAAATAAAAAAAATAACTGACAGCCTATTATCCTACGGCATTATCAAAGGTGTTGATCTGGATACTAGCGAAAAAGAGCTATTGGAGAGTCTAAGTTGTGATTACGACATAATTTCTGCTAAAAGGTTGCGACGTGTGAATAATGAGGGTAAATGGGTTGAAAGCGAATCGGTGAGACTATGTTTTAATAACCCTACTGCGCCTTTATACATAAACGCGTATGGATGTAGATTCGATGTTGAACGATACGAGTTTCCTGTGACACAATGTTCTGGGTGCTGGAAATTTAATCACGTTAGGAAATTTTGTAATTTAAATAAAAGCATATGTCCAAAATGTACTGAATATCATGATAACTGTGAAATAAAGGAATTCAAATGTGTAAATTGCAAAGGTCCCCATATGGCTCTTGATAAGAGCTGCCCTTTTTTTATTAAAGAAAAAGAAATTAGACAAATAATGAATCAAAGAAATGTAACATATAAGGTGGGTCTTGAGTTATTTCTTAAAAATAAAAAAGAAGATGAAAAATATCACGACATAAATGACGCAATAAACATAGAAATAGATACAGACTTTATAAAGGAAGTTCCAACGAATGTGAATAGAACTTACAGCAGTGTACTCAAAACCAAGGCGGAAATACATAAAAATGAAAAAAAACCTTTAGTTGAGAATAAAGTTAATAAGAGTAAAAATAAGGACAAAACAGAAAATAAGTATAAAAAAACCAAGGTTAATTCAAATAATTATAATAGTGAAAACCAGAACTTCGAAATGGATTGCGACCGAAGCGAAGACAGCGATCAGGATACGACAGATCCTACAGAAAAAGCAGAAAAAAGAAGAAAAAGAAAGTTTGACGTGTGGAAACTACTTCAACGAATTAAGGAAATTATTGTCTGTGAAGAAAACGTTGGTGACAAAGTTTTGTTAGTGGTAAAAGCTGTTTTTGAAGAATGTAAGTTGTTTTTAGTTGATTTTTTGAAAGAAGGAAAGTTATATGACATTCTTACAAATATAATATTTAATGGATAAAGCATTCAATTTAAACATAATTCAATGGAACGCACAAAGTTTGAAACCTAAATTGTTAATGTTGGATAACTTGTTACATCAAGAAAAAGTTCATTTAGCCGTTATCTCTGAAACATGGTTGGATGCAGATTATGATCTGCGTGTTAGTGGTTATGATATATATCGAAAAGATCGTCACTTAAAATATTTGGTAATAAAAGAACTTTTGGAAAAATATAAGGGATTTTCACAAATATATACTGATGCATCTAAAGATGGAAAAGGATTAGGCGCAGCCTTTATTCATTTAGAGCAAAGTAACTCGGCTATGTTCAAAACTGACCGCCAAATTTCTATTATGACCATGGAACTCGTTGCAATTTTAGAAGCTCTTGAATATATTAGGAATTTAAATAAGCAAAATGTTGTTATTATTACAGACAGCAAAAGCGCCTTGCAGCATTTAGCTCTGTGCGCCTCTGGTTATAGCAGAGGTATGCCAGTAGCTTACAAAATTCTAAAATATATATATGACTCACGTCATATTAGTCTGAAGTTGCAATGGGTTCCATCTCATATAGGTATAAGAGGAAACGAGGAGGCTGACAGACTCGCAAAATCAGCAATAATGGAAGGCACAGAGTCGTGTATCAGAAATATTGAATAAATTCAAAATTATATGTTATAATAAATTTAGAGAATATTTTGATTTAAGAAGTAAAGAAAAAGGAATTTGGTATAGAACTATACAATATCAGCCTCCTCGGTTCCCCTGGTTTGGCGGTATTAAATTAAGCAGAAAATACATAGTGTTAGCTCATAGGCTGCGTTCTGGACATTATCCGTCTAAGAAGTTCGCATTTTTAATGAAAAAGGTTCCTTCCGCCATATGTGAAGTTTGTGATACGATAGATGATGTCCAGCACATAATAATGGAATGTGGCAAGTATAACGCAGAAAGAGAAGAATTTATTCAGAAATATCGAGTTAGTAAGTTCGATGTTGGAGCCCTGGTGAGCTTTCTTTGTCAACCAACATCAGAAGGTTTCAAATCTTTTATTGAGATATTTCTGAATAAATAATCTTTTGAATATTCCAACTCATAGTTATAATTAAGATAAATTTTAATTTTAATTAAGATTAGAAAAATTAGTTTGTTTTTTTTATATAATATGTAATATCAACGGAAGATTCTTGTAATTAATTTAAGTAGCTTTGTTTTTATCATGTTATTGTCATTGTTAATTAGGGTACGATGGGACTGACATGTTATTTATAATAAAAGTCCCTTAAAACTTATAGATTGAAAAAAAAAAAAAAAAGTTTTACTTACTTACTTTTGCTTTGATGAACTTTTGATTGCTGAACCTGAAATAGCTGAACAAAAGTAACTTTTCCGAACTTTGCGTGCCCCGGACTGGATTCGAACCCACATCCTCCGGAATCGGAGACAGAAGTCATATTCACTAGCTATCACTGCTCTTTTCACAGGAATATTGTTCATATTTAAAGGACATAGCAAATATACTTTTTAAAAAAAAAGCAGTTGTCCATCATAGAAGGTGGAACAGCCAATAATAACTTGAATCTTGAGTGACTGAAGCAAAGCTTCTAATTTAGCAGGTGTGCATAACATTGTTTGGTCCAGCTCCAAATTGTGCCCCCGGTTACTCCGGACCTTGTCATTGACAAGGCATAGCTGACGTGCTCAATGACTAGTTGACAACTTGACAACTACTCATCGAGCACTACAATTATATACTTATACAATTATACTACTACAATTATATAATTGTCAACTACGCTATGCCTTGTCATTGACAAGGCATAGCTCTGGCTCTCCTGTTAGAAATCGCCTAAGTCACGCAACTCACTTGCTTTTAGTCTAACGACTGATCGCAGATATCAAGAACAAAAAATAAATATATTTAAAGTATATAGCAAATATTCTTTTTAAAAAAATAAATAAATGAAAATCGTTTATTTCAGTTTTATAAATTTACATAAATTAGTGCGAGTTTAAAACCTTCTTTTAGGAGTAGTAAAAACTACCTCTGTATTAGAAGGCTCCGCTCTTCCATAGCTAGTACAGAAATATCAGGTTCTAAATGAACATTACAAAATTATTATAAAAAAGTTGTTTTGCACGTTTGTGTGTGTGTGTGTGTGTTTTTCAGGATATAAGTTTTAATAAAGATTCTAAAATTACCCCTCTACAATCTCAAGATGTCTCGCTGTCCATCATAGAAGGTGGAACAGCCAATAATAACTTTAATCTTGAGCAACTAACGCTAAACTTCCTATTTTGACGCAGGTGTGCATAACGTTGTTTGTGCCAGCCCCTGATTGTGCCCCCGGTTACTCCGGACCCGGTGGTCTACATCGCACCGCCCTGGGAGACTTCTCGCTGCGGAACTGTACTGGAGGCATCGCTGGATATATTGACAGGTTCGTTGTATTCAAGTCAGAGTTGATTTACTTCAATTAGGTTTAATTTTGAGAAGGAGGTAAACCGCCGGATCCACATAGGTTGGGCAGCCTTCGGGAAACTCCGCGACATCTTTTCGTCCAAAATTCCTCAGTGTCTGAAGACGAAAGTCTTCGAACAGTGCGTGCGTGCCAGTGATGACTGACGGATCCGAGATCTGGTCATTAACTGTGGCCCTCATAAAAAGGCTCAAATCACTCCTCAGCGGGCGATGGAGCGAGCTATGCTTGGTGTTCCTCTGTGTGATCGAATCCGAAATGAGGAGATCCGCAAAAGAACCAAAGTCACTGATATAGCTCAGCGAGTCGCGAAGTTGAAGTGGCAATGCGCAGGCCACATGTTTCGAAGAGCCGTTGGAAATTGGGGTCCCAAAGTGCTAGAATTGCGATCTCGCACCGTAAAGCGTAGACATTGGTCGACCTCCCACTAGGTGGACTGAGTATGTCAAGCGGGTTGCAAGGTGCCGCTGGATACTCGCGATGTTTTATATGTTTGTCTCATAATGAGTTATTTCTCGACGAAGATGTTTTGATGATAATTATCATTTTTGTATATTGATAAATTTTCTGCAGTCCCATCGGATTATGAGAGTAAGGAAATGGAGAGTGCACTATATTATTTCCTGTATATATGGTTTATTTCAAAATGAGATAGACCACAGTGGTCAAAAAAATAATTCAGTCAGGTGTATATTATTTGTATTTATCAATTTTATTTCAGGCTTCTGTTGGGTCCGTCCCATCTATATGACCACGGGACATTCAAAAAGATCTACCACACAGTGGTGCCACATGACCCGGAGGGCATCCTCGGCATACTGTCTGGAGTGCTGGTGGTGCAAGCTGGAGCTCATGCCACGAGGATCATGCTGGTCTATAACCATGCTAGGTGAGTTTGATCTTGATCTTTATTTAGTCTTATACAGTTAAGAGCAGGTGTTAAACTACACATGACATTGACGCCAAAAAAAATTGATTCTTTTTAAAACGTTACTAATATTCTGGCATTTTTTATTTTTTATGTATTATTTAGTTAATGTTGACTTTCCCGATGACTCGTAAAAGTCAATATATTGAAAGGAAATACCCAATTAAACACTACCCTAAGTGGCATTAACCCTATAAAGTGGGAGGCGTAGCCCTTTAGGACATTTTAAATAGGTTGAAAAAAATCAATTTATAGTAGAAGTACAACTTCTTTAAGCATGCTTGACTTGAGGAGTATGTTGGTAAATGCGTTACGAAAATTAATCGGGCTATGCATGCTGCCATCTACAGGCATAGTGAAGCAGTGTTTGTTATTTTAAACTACCGGTAGATGGCGTTCTTAGAAAACTTTGAAACAATCCCTTTTTATACATTTCCTGTTGCGACGCAGTTATGCCTGAAGCTCATAGATGGCGCTGTTTTTTAGTTTTCTTATAGAAAAGGAGGAGATACTCAATTCGTTGGATACTTTTTTTAAAGTTTTACTTCGGTCTACAGCACACTTGTTTTTTTTTTTATTTCAGAGCACGGATAATGCGCTGGGTGTTCTGGTCGATAGTGTTCGGCGTCTCCGGTGGCGCCCTCTGCATGTTCTCCAAGAATGGTGGCCCCATACCCATCAACAAGAACCTGTGGTCCGTCTCCTACTGCCTGGTGACGGCTGGCATGGCCTTCTTCTTGCAGGCCGTGCTTTACTTCCTGGTGGACCTTAAGAATAAATGGGGGGGCCGGCCTTTGTACTATGCTGGTGAGTACACTTTATTTGTTTATTAGCTGAAGCGCCGCGGTTATACCGTTCCCATTTACACTCATAAATAACGTGGCTTTCTAGGGGTAAAAGGGTTTTCAAAATCGGATTTTTTTTTATTTATTCTTACATAAACTTGACTACAATGTACCTGGATGATGCAATCTAAGATAGAAGCTAACTTGTTAGGAGGAGGATGTAAATCCACACCCCTTTCGGTTTATGCACGACATCGTACCGGAACGCTAAATCGCCTGACGGTACGTCTTTGTCGGTAGGGTCGTAACTAGCCACGGCCGATGCCTTCCACCAGCCAGACCTGGACCAATTAAGAAAACCTCTATCGGTCCAGCCAGGGATCGAACCCTGGACCTCCGTGTTGTAAATCCACCGCGCATACCACTGCGCCACGGAGGTCGTCAAAAGTCGTCGGTTCAGTATATCCAGAGACTAGCCGACTTCCGTGGTTTCACCTGCGAAGTAGTTAGTGCTCTAAACACAAGCTAATTTTAATTTTTGTGTATTGTCCTAACCTAAAATATTCTCTTTTTTCTATTAATATTTTTTTTGTCTTTTTAGGTCAAAACGCGCTGTTCCTATACATCGGCAGCGAGTTACTCAAACGTCACTTCCCACTGTACTGGCACTTGCTCGCACCCACACATTCACAGCTGCTAGCCACGCACGCGGCCGCCATGCTAATGTGGCTAGCTGTCGGCGTGGCTTTGCACAGGAAACGGATCTTTATCACCTTGTAATAGTGACTGTAACAGCGTGAAGGCATGTACCATCGCTTCATGTGACGCTACAAAAGAGACTCAACCTTATTGTCTTGTAATAAAGTATATATTTGCTTGTTACAATATTTTACTAAGACAGTACAGGCGTGCCCATGTTGTTATGATTTGGAAAACGTGTCAGCAGGAACCTGATCTTTATTGTCTTGTGTTTGAGACTAATACAGCGTGAAGGCATGTACCGTCACATACTTGAGTATACATGTGACGCTACAAAAAACAGTCAGCCTTATTGGCTTGTAATAAAGTCTATATTTGATTATTACATTAAGTTAGTAACACATATTAAACAGTAATGCCTGGTGCCTGGCAGGTAAGTGTCCTTACATACAAGCGTAAGTTGTCATACAAACGTGACTCTACAAAAGAGATTCATCTTTAATATCTTGTAATAAAGTCTATATTTGCTTGTTACATTTACATTGCTAACACTGCAGGGCTGTTATGCTATGTGTTGGTATATGCAAAATAATAAAATGTTTTATTTGGTGCTCGAACAAATATATCATCATCATTATCATATCAGCTGATGGTCGGACTTCCAAACATCATGATCCTGAGCCGCTGCCTCCATAACATATGTCCCGTCCAGATGCTAACACGTCGTAAAGCACCTCATCTGGACTGGCATTTAAAGGTGTAAAATCCTTAATTGACCTGAACTGGGTATTCAGAGTGTTTTTCAGGTAGCATGGATACGGTGACAGTTCGTTTTATTCTTGAAAGACGAACGTCAAGAGTAAAACGAACTGTCACCGTACTCATGCTATCTGACAAACACTAAACCCACATTTTAGTTATAAGACGTTTCAATAAAAATTATAGCAATAATACGTCCTAAGACCTAAACTATACCTACACATGGTGCTTGAATTGGATGAAGGAAACAAACTTGATTAAGCCCCCATTAGTTTTAGTTTCGCTGTCTGACCACCTGCTGTGTAGTGATAAAAGTTCCAAACGTTGCATAAAAAGCAGAACGGAACTACTGGGAGGTGTCTTATCTGGATTTTTATAACCTTAACCAGTATGGCCGAGATGCCTCAACGAAATATCTCGTGGTGATAAGAAATTGTCGACCAAAAGCGGCTGAATCGACAATATTGCTTTCTCTTTCTACCAAAGGTAGAACGATATTTTCGTTTCGCCCTTGGTTGACAATATGTCATTTTCAGCGCGAGATAATTCGTGGCGCGCACTATAGACCTAGAATACTGGGCTGTAGTGACCTTGGGAAAGATATTTGATATTAGTATATATCGGTCGAGACTTGAGACTATATGGATGGTAGAAGTAAGGAGAATCATATCATGTGTCCGCCATTACCGGTAAATCGGAGTTCATAATGCGACCAGAATGGCGCTAGTGTCAATTTGCGTAAGCTCTGAAGTCCTAAGATGCGCGCCCCATATATCGTGAAGACAAAATAACATATTGTCGACTAATAGCCCCGAACCGGAAGTATCGCTCTCTTTCGTTGTGCTTAAACGAAAGTGAGAGCTGTATTGGCCTCCATTGATCGGTTGACTATGTATTTTTGTCTTCGTGATATATGTCTAAGCATTGTAGGCCTACTGAACTTTGAAATTCAGTACACTTTGACTCCTTGACTCTACACTCCATAGAAGTATATTTAAACAAAGTATCTCATAGTTTGTAATTGACTATATTGCTTTGGATTTTAGAAGAATAAAAAATTAAAAATCATGGTGCTAGTTCAGTTGTACTATAAATTGAATATTATTAAGCTACCCTTGTTTAATGGTCACTAAGGAAATGGATATAATTGTTTGATTTCATTTTATAGCCAAACTATATTATAGAGTAACTCGCTTGCACGGTGCAGTGTGCGTGGATGAATAAATTAATAAAATATACTAATTCATTTAAAAACTAATACACAATTGACGGCTTTATCGCTAATGGATGGTATGATGTCCAAAGGGAGCGACGGGTGCGGGTGGCAGAACGCAATCATTATTCATTTTCATTCATGGACAATGGAATGCCTTTCTGTCATCTGTTTCCATCCAGCCAACGTACAATTTCACACTTTCAAGTCAAGCTTCAAGTCAAGAGTGAATAGGCATTTTCTAGACAAGCGCGTCTCATCTCGGACCTCATACTTGATTTCCATCAGGCATGATTAGTCAAACGCAAACCTACGTAAACTAATATTATAAAAAGTAAGATTAAATTTTTTGTTTGTTCGTTGAGTTGTGTTTGTGATTATCTGAAAATCTTTCAAAGTTCTTTCGTCAATATAAAACTACATCATGACTGATAACTTATTCTATAGCTGTATTTATTTAATATGTATATTTTATTCCACAAGAATGACAACTAAGCGGGTAAAACTGAGGGGCGTCTGTTAGTTTAAGTTAAAAAAAAACAATTGCAGTCACCCGCGCTACTGTACCGCGCAAATGAGGTCTCTGATAAGCGGTTTAGTTAAAGCATACCTACTCATAACAGATTATAATTTATGTGTAACCGAATTTGCACCAATAAGTAACATACATATTTGTTAGATTTAAAAACTTTTATTTATCAAAATAATCTTACGCTCCAGTTTATATTAATAGGATAGTAAAATATGTAATTTGTAGATGGTGATATTTTGCACGGATTTTTCTATGTATTAATTCATTGTCATTCGTAACACATGTAGGTATATTAATTTGTCAAGTAACAACTTGACAAATTAGTATACCTACTTGTGAAACAGCATCAAAATTATTTGTTAAATTGGCGTACAATCCTGAACAAAAAAATATTTATTTAATTTTTTATTAGACTTTCATACCGTTTTATGTGGTTTAGAAATCATTTTTGAAAATGTTATCATAGCAAAATGTTCTGGAAAAGTAATAAGAAAAGTGAGCATGTAAATACATAGTTACCTTTAAGTATGTATTTAAAAAAATTAACCTTTGATTTAAAATTCTATAATATGTTAACTTATGGTATTTTACAGTTTTTTTCAATACCTTACCTTACTATACCATATTGAAAAAACAATACATACCTAACTAAAAAACCAAATTTTAAAAATACAAAATATCACCATGTGCAAACGACTTTCAATTTATTTTATTTTAGATTTAAATGACGTTTATTTTTGCAGCAACTTTAACTATGCAATGGTGTATTATAAACTACCTGTATGTTTTGATCAAATAAACAAGTTATATTACGCGTTATAATGTTGTTTTAATTCAAAAAAATATTTAGAACTATTTTTTTTATTTTTAAGTTTATTATTTAAAAAGTTATCAAGAAAGGCTGTAGTATAAATATATAACTGCATCGCATTCGCAGCAGTCTTTATGTGTACAAAAAGGGATTGTTTCAAAGTTCTCTACGAACGCCATTTACTGGTAGTTTAAAATAGCAAACTCGGTTTTGCTATGCCTGTAGATCAAGCACGCATAAACGCCTCGCTCGATTACACTTTTCGTAACGCATTCACCAACTTACTGTAGTCGGTTGGTACAGCAGCAAGCCATAAAATCAATTTAAATTTATTTTCAAAAAACAAGAACGATTGTGACCATAGATTAACGATTCGATACAATGATTGTGACCACAGACCACAAATGAATTGTGACCTTCACAAATTAATATAGATTATATAAAAATGCTTTGACTTGAAATTTTTTTATCATATTGTGTCCTATTAAAATGCATAGATTTAATTGTAATGAAATTGATATTTTATCGAAAAAATGTCCATAAAAAAATTCATTTTTTTCCTCCAAAGACCTCAGTGCATAAACAAAACGCAAATAACCTTCGCTTGTCATTGAAATGTCAAATCGACATACGTTATCAATATTGTTGATACGGCAGTTTCGCTGTAATTTTTTGCCGAGAACCCGTAAATGTAAACTTTGTAAAATAAAAATGGAACCAAAAGTGAATTTAAAAGAAGACCCGGCATACGTGAAACTACAAGAATTCTACAATTCGAACGCCGATAAAATTAATATTCAACAACTCTTTCAAAAGGATCCCGAACGTTTCAACAAGTTCAGGTATTTTTTTAAAAAATAATAATACTTGTAATTTATTCTAACACGTATTATTATTAAAGTGTATAATATCAAGCTCTTGTTAAATTACTTTACTAAGTCCTCTAAAACTACTTTCTAATTTCATAAAGTTATATCATTCAAGTTCGAGTGTTTTAAAAGGTCACCGGTAACGAAGCAATGTCATACTTGATTAACGCACTTTCGGCGTTCAATAATTATTGTTTAATTGTTTACTAAACTGTATGCAACTACAAGTAGGTATTTTAATAATATGTTGCATTGTTATAATTGTACATTGTAATGCACTTTTTTGTTTATTTAATTGTGTTTTATAAATGTACACGACAGAATATAATTATTGTAAATACCTTTACAATTTATTTATCTATGCAATTAAATTACTATATATAATAACAATAAAAATATTTTTTTAAACAAATTTGTATTGTAATTTTATTTAGCATTTTTACTATAAATGCCTTGGATATGTTTTTGTCAGCTTGGGTATATAATTATTTTCAATTTAAAACCAAAGATTAAAGAATAATACGCAGATATAGCACATGGAACCAGAAAAACGGAACAGCAGCGATGCAGCAATTTCAAATATGAATTCCAAAAGTAATATATTCTCGAGTCAGTATGTCACAAAGCGACAAAGTCTTTAAATTAAATATTTTAAGAAAAAATTTTTTGGAGGACTCTCAGTCTCTAGATTTTTCTTAATCTATCTGTGTAAAGTGCATGAAAGTCTGTTATGTACTGAGATTATTCTATTTTTTATGTTTGCCGTGAAATTTGTAATTTTCATTCCCAATTAATTTAAGAATTAATTTTATAAAAATATTTCTGTCACTAGTCTACGCATCCCCACACCTAATGATGGAGACATCTTGTTGGATTACTCAAAGAACAGAGTGGACGATGCTGCATTAGCTCTGTTGCTACAACTGGCTAGAAGTCGCAATGTGGAACAAGCTAGAGATGCTATGTTTACTGGTAGGTGTTTATATTACATCACAAGTACTTTAATCTATAAATACATTAAAAAAAGAATTCTTATTTTAGGTATATTTTAAATAATATTTAGTTGGCAATGTAGTGTAACAGTATACAAAAAATCAATCTTTACATATTCCGTCTGTTGGATCTGATAATCTCTAGAATTATCAAACTTTATAGATTTTCCAGAGATTTTGACAAGTTAGGTTAAATAGATTAACAGTAATATATTAATATTAATAGTAATAAGATTAAAACCATAAATAGAAAAATAAAACAGATTATAAAACATAAAAACCATTTTACCAATTCACTGAAATTTTCAAATAAGTATTATATAATATATAGTAATAAGTTTAACCCCTCACATTCTGCGAGGAGACTCGTGCTCAACAGTGAGCCGAATATGGGTTGTTAATGATGATGGTGATGAATAAAAAGTTTACTTGAAATTAACAATTTGTAATTGAATGATGCTCAGGCCAAAAGATCAACTTCACTGAAGACCGAGCAGTGCTGCACATAGCTCTCCGCAACAGACAGAACAAGCCCATACTGGTCAATGGCAAGGACGTCACTCCTGATGTGAACGCTGTACTGGCTCACATGAAGGAGTTCTCTGAACAAATTATCAGTGGCAGTTGGAAAGGGTATGTGGGTTTTATAGTTAAGATCTTTTTCTATGTTGTTGTACTCTCGACAGAGTGGTCGTGGTCTTTAGGACGCGTTAGAGGCAGATGTACATGATAGATGATACACCTCACAAGCATTCGCCACTTCTCCCTGTGTGTAGTGAGTTGTGTACATTAATGTAAGGGTCCGCCTACAGCAGATTTAATCTGGTGGATCCATTGCATGGGTGACCGTCCGTGTTGTCAAGAATAGTTAAGATACAGAGAATGATATAAGGGGAAGTCTGAAAGTGACCAGTGACAGAAATGATGGCATTACAAGGTGGCATCCCTATGTTGTTGACTTTCAGACAACTCACACAAAATGTTTTAGTTAGTATGTTTCTTATTTGAATTGTTAAAGTGTGGAATGCTCATCCGGCGTCTGAGTTCCTGCCACCTACAATCTAAACACTTCCAAAGTGTGGATAAGCACTTTGTAGGCAAGTGTGTCCCATTTTAGCCTGACCATAAAAAATGTCAAGTAACAAATGGAGAGGCAGGCCATAGACATATGGTTAGCTTGTGTAAAAAAGAATTTGTGTGTAAAAAGTGTAGAAGTAGGAGTTGTGAGTTGATGTATGAGAGAAGTGAGTGGAAGAACTGACATACATATTGTGCTGAGGTAAATTCAATCAGTCGGTTAATAATAAGAAATATGGACAAGGTGAGTGTCAAGACACTGGTGAATGTGTGTTGGAGTCTAGTGTTAGAGTCATCCAAAACAATTTTATAAAATCTGATTAAGACAATTATCGCTGTCTTTGTGATGGGACGAAAGAAAGCGATATTTTGGATTCCGCTGCTATTGGTTGACAATATGTCCTTCATTGATTCAATCATAACCATCTAATATTGTACACCTGCAGGTACACTGGCAAATCTATCACAGATGTCATCAACATTGGTATCGGCGGCTCCGACCTCGGCCCTCTCATGGTCACTGAGGCGCTTAAGCCATACGCCAATCAACTAAAGGTAAAAAATCCTGTACAACAAAATCTGAGAGTTTTTATTGAAATAAATTAAAGGAACTTAAGAATTCCCAAAAATTTTATTACAGTTTAATTGCTACTGCCATTTGCATTCAATGACCATTGTCCATTGCCCTCCATTACATTTATTGCTTCTCTGTTCTCTAGGTGCATTTCGTGTCAAATATCGACGGCACCCACTTAGCGGAGGTGCTCAAACGGTTGAACCCCGAGACAGCGCTCTTCATCATCGCGTCCAAAACCTTCACCACACAGGAGACCATCACCAACGCCACTTCGGCCAAGAACTGGTTCCTTGAAGTCGCTAAAGATGTAAGGCATCATTTTATTTAAATAGTTAACTAGACTTTGCTCTCTGTCTGAAATTGTAGATGTGGCAATTCCCAAACCAAAATTATCAATTCACATTTATTTAAAACGTTGATGGTTTTTCTATTGTTTTTCTTTTCTTAAGCATATTAGAGGAACCAAAAGAAAACAAATTCAAATGGGTCAAGCCGTTTTTAGTTTTAGGGAGGTCAACAAACGGAATTGTATTGCAATGCAATTTAGTGAAACATATTTTTGTTTCTATTTTAGCCATCAGCAGTATCGAAGCATTTTGTTGCTTTGTCAACGAACGCCGAGAAGGTGACCGCTTTTGGCATCGACCCCAAGAACATGTTCGGCTTCTGGGATTGGGTGGGAGGCAGGTGAGGGAACCTCTATACTCTATACAAAATCCTACGACACACAATATTTCTGTTTCATTTGATTTTGTTCCATTCCATTGATTCACCATACAGTAATCGGATAAATAATGAAGGCCATGATACAGGCGTAGGTTAAAAGAGGCCCTTGAAGCCGTACTTTGTTTTTGGAGTTTATAGAAAGTTGATGTGACATTTTCAGGTACTCCTTATGGTCTGCGATCGGTCTGTCCATTTCTCTCTACATTGGCTATGATAACTTTGAGAAACTGTTGGACGGTGCCAACTTTATGGATAACCATTTCACGACGGCACCTTTGGAGAAAAATGTAAGTAAAGTATCATTATTAAATAATTTGCTAAGAGTCTATTTTGTTTTACTTCAAGATTTTTTTGGGAATTAGAAACATCCCTTAAAGTATAAGCTAGCCGAAAATTCCCAGGAGTAGATATCCTTTAGATAACCAAAAATTCCACCATATGCAAATATAGATTATTGTGTTGCGAGAAACTGTCGCTCATATCAGAGACTAATCCATCGTTGTGAAGCTCCATTTACATTGGTGACTAGTTTCAGTTGAATTTTTAGGGAGAGCCTTCAAAAAGTGTATCATTACAG
This sequence comes from Bicyclus anynana, assembly GCF_947172395.1. Lineage (NCBI taxonomy): Eukaryota > Metazoa > Arthropoda > Insecta > Lepidoptera > Nymphalidae > Bicyclus > Bicyclus anynana. The sequence goes on along the minus strand of NC_069084.1, from coordinate 16,398,165 downwards.
GCACCAGTACTTCTTGCGTTGCTCGGCGTGTGGTACAGCAACTTCTATGGCGCTGAAACGCACGCATTGCTGCCTTACGACCAGTACCTACACAGGTGTGTAATATGCTATGCACTATTTTAATGGCTTATCAATAGGTTTATTGAAAACAGGCGGATTTGTGTGACTCCAAACGCTCAAAATGAAGCCCTGACTCAGAATGTTTCTCACCTTTCATACTTGAACCATGAAGTTTATGGGGCGATTGAGATCAGTTCTGACCCCATGATCGTTATTGGAATTCATGGTTCCCAGTGACTTAACCCTGAAGCTTTATCTGCACTACTGCTTTATCTACATTTGGAGACAAATATAGAGTTATGTTGTAATTTGTGTTGCGGCAGGTTCGCGGCGTACTTCCAGCAGGGTGACATGGAGAGCAACGGCAAATACGTGACGCGCAGCGGCCAGCAGGTGCCCTACAGCACGGGGCCCATCGTGTGGGGCGAGCCCGGCACCAACGGCCAGCACGCCTTCTACCAGCTCATCCACCAGGGCACCAGGTGAGATGCACTAGCCAGTGACGGCAACAGGCGCCTCCAGCACGGGGCCCATCGTGTGGGGCGAGCCCGGCACCAACGGCCAGCACGCCTTCTACCAGCTCATCCACCAGGGCACCAGGTGAGCTGCACTAGCCAGTGACGGCAACAGGCGCCTCCAGCACGGGGCCCATCGTGTGGGGCGAGCCCGGCACCAACGGCCAGCACGCTTTCTACCAGCTCATCCACCAGGGCACCAGGTGAGCTGCACTAGCCAGTGACGGCAACAGGCGCCTCCAGCACGGGGCCCATCGTGTGGGGCGAGCCCGGCACCAACGGCCAGCACGCCTTCTACCAGCTCATCCACCAGGGCACCAGGTGAGCTGCACTAGCCAGTGACGGCAACAGGCGCCTCCAGCACGGGGCCCATCGTGTGGAGCGAGCCCGGCACCAACGGCCAGCACGCCTTCTACCAGCTCATCCATCAGGGCACCAGGTGAGCTGCACTAGCCAGTGACGGCAACAGGCGCCTCCAGCACGGGGCCCATCGTGTGGGGCGAGCCCGGCACCAACGGCCAGCACGCCTTCTACCAGCTCATCCACCAGGGCACCAGGTGAGCTGCACTAGCCAGTGACGGTAACAGGCGCCTCCAGCACGGGGCCCATAGTGTGGGGCGAGCCCGGCACCAACGGCCAGCACGCCTTCTGCCAGCTCATCTACCAGGGCACCAGGTGAGCTGCACTAGCCAGTGACGGTAACAGGCGCCTCCAGCACGGGGCCCATAGTGTGGGGCGAGCCCGGCACCAACGGCCAGCACGCCTTCTACCAGCTCATCTACCAGGGCACCAGGTGAGCTGCACTAGCCAGTGGTCTTGAGCCGCCCCAATCCAATGTCTTACTTCCGATCTCTGTCGTCAGTCCACTTAGCAAGGGGTCGACCAAAACTGCGCTGTTTGGTGCGTAGTCGCCATTCCGTTTTGGGACGGAAAAGAAGTCCAACACAAAAGATAACCGTTACTAATTTTTAAGTTTCTCTTACAAGTATTATTTTATTTTTGTAAATTTTACCTCAGTTTGGTTAAAACACACTCTTTTTTTTCATTATAATTATTTTTATAGTAATATTTTTGTTATAGGTTAATTCCCTGTGATTTCATAGCGCCAGCGCAAACCCACAATCCGATATCCGGTGGACTCCATCACAAGATCCTGTTGGCTAACTTCTTGGCTCAAACGGAAGCTCTCATGAAGGGGAAGACTTCTGATGAAGTAAGTACTATAAGATGAGACCTGTTAAGCTTGTCCCCACTCTTTAATTTATTGTTTATACATTACTCTAGCCCAGTGTTTAATATTAGCCTATATGTTGCAACAATTTCCTCTATTTTCCAGTGAAAGTTCCATTGAAATAAATTCAAAGATTAGCCTGGACAAATAGATAGGCAAAATTAAAATAAAACGTGTTTTAGTATCATCAAAATAAGAATATGCAGAAAAAAGAGTTTATTTTGAAATCACAGACACACATTTCAATATTTACGTTTAATTTATGGGAGAAAAAGAAATAAAAGTCGATATTTTAAATCGAAACAGTTTAGAAACCAACGAAATAGACAAAATATGTCAACCAATATCAGCATAATCTGAAACATCGCTTTCTCATTAATTGTATTGAGATGACTTCGCCACATTGATGTCTCTGACAGTTGATTTATTTTTGTTTTTAAACAACACCTTTTATTCCTTAAATAAAATATAAATGTCTGTCTGTGATTTACAAATATTTTGTGGTGTGTTTAACTTTTTTCTTTTTTTTTTTGTTAAACTGGCTTTAAGACTCTGAGTTCCAGCCTTTCTGATTATTTCAATCGTCCGCAGGCTAAGGCGGAGTTGGAGAAGTCCGGCATGGCGCCCGAGGCGGTGGCCAAGATCCTGCCGCACAAGGTGTTCAAGGGCAACCGCCCCACCAACTCCATCGTTGTGAAAAAAGTCACCCCCTTTGTACTTGGGGCACTGATTGGTAAAATTTTGAACTAATTTTAGACTATTGTCGACTAACTGGCAGACTTCTGTTCTTGTAGGAATCACACTAATATTATAAAGACGAAAGTTTGTGTGTAAGTATGTTTGTTCGTTTTTTACACTGCTGAAGCGATTTGGCTGAAATTTGGAATGGAAATAGATTTTACTCTGGATTAACACATAGGCTACTTTTCATCCCGGAAAAATCCATGGTTCCAGCGGGATTTGTGTAAAACTGAATTCCACGCGGACGAAGTCGCGGGCGTCCGCCAGTACGTTGATATAACTTAGCCTAGAACCGTGATAGCCTAGTGGATATGACTTCTGCATCCGATTCCGGAGTAGGTTCGAATCCGGTCAGGGCATGCACCTCCAACTTTTCAGTTGTGTGCAATTTAAGAAATTAAGTTTCAGGTTTTTCAAACGGTGAAGGAAAAACATCGTGAGGAAACCTGCATACTTGAGAATTTTCTTAATTCTCTGCGTGTGGGATGTCTGCCAATCCGCATTGGGCCAGCGTGGTGGACTATTGGCCTAACCCCTCTCATTCTGAGAGGAGACTCGTGCTCAGCAGTACACCGAAAATGGTGATGATGATGATGATCAACTAACAAGACTCTTGCTCTAAAAGACAACGTAGAAAGACATTATCTTTGGCTTTGACTATTAACGGTCCACTACAGGCCTTTCAGCTAAAACACTGCTTCAATATGAGTTTGCGGGTTAATGTTTATAAAAATTTTTAATTCCAGCCATGTACGAACACAAGATCTTCACCCAAGGCGTGATCTGGGACATCAACTCCTTCGACCAGTGGGGAGTGGAGCTCGGCAAGCAGTTGGCTAAAGCCATAGAGCCAGAGCTGCAAGACAAGAGTCCTGTCTCCTCCCACGACGGCTCAACCAACGGACTCATCAACTTCTTGAAGGCCAACTTCGCTTGAACCATCAATAGTTGACGCAAAACATATATTTGATGTTGTGATTCACAATTGTATAAAGAGGATCTGTCTAAATCTATGGTTTCTTTGGGACTTTGGATTTGGGTCTGTCTAATTTTTTAGTATATCCTCTGAGCTTTAATTGTAAAAACTCCATTTTTTTATTTTCACTCGCATTTTTAAATCAAGGCACTATTGCTATTTTCTAAATCTCCTAATTTTTCCTAATTGACCGAAATCTTAAAACTAGATCTTTATTAGAATTTAACAAAATCAATAAGACAGACAGAAGTCTTGAAATTGACCAACTTAATATTTTTTTGTAAACACATAGATTTATACATTTTAAAAGTTTTATATAAAAGTGCAAATATTTTATAGAAATTACAATGAGGTAATATGGTCGCAGTAGCGAATATTAACTAAAATATAATTTAGATTACATACAAACTTTTTAAATTATTATTTAATTCGTATAGAGAAATTTTTATTGGTATGTTAGTGATTGATTAATGTATTTATTGTAAAGTAAGGAAAAAGTATTTGAGATGTATTTTGAAATGTTTTATCTCATTTAAATGTTTATAGATGTATTTTATTCGATTTAGAATAAATATTATGTATTTATCTTGAGTTTTTATTTTATGGTAAACCTTGCAAATACAAGACAGGGGACTGATGTTTTTAATTATCAATGCTTAGAGTTAGGTTTAACGTTTAATGGAAAAACCTGGCTGAGTTTGTTGTGCTTCTCGGACCAAGGCACGTTTGGAACCCTCGTAATTTTAATTTCAAGTTTTCGACTAATTATTATCACCATTATCTTATAATATTATTTACCTGACGTTTCGAAAGTAATTACTATTATTATTTTTTCTTTACAAGTTAGCCCTTGACTACTATCTCGCCTGATGGTAAGTGATGATGCAATCTAAGATGGTAGCGGGCTAACTTGTTAGGAGGAGGATGAAAATCCACATCCCCTTTCGGTTTCTACAAGGCATCGTACCGGAACGCTAAATCGCTTGGTGGTACGTCTTTGCCGGTAGGGTGGTACTAGCCACTCCCGAAGCCTCCCACCAGCTAGACCTGGACCAATTAAGAAGACCTCAATCGGAGAGTTATTTATTGTGAAAGGATATTCAGTAATACAAAGTTTAAAATCAGTAACTTACTTATCATTTATTTACATTTAATTATACAGCTAAATAAAAAGTTATTACTTCGTCACATGAAAACATCGAACCCGCGACTGATAACATTTTATATTTAACATTTAATTAACAACAGCATACAAAATTTTATAATTGTGAAAAAATATAAATCTTTCATGTCTATATTTTAATCTGGCTATATTTTTTGGGCAAATTGTTTTATTGTATTAATTTAAAAAATAGTTATTGTCTTATTTCGATTTGGCAGCACTTTTTTCAATTTAAAAGGATTTTTTATGATTTGAGATGTTACCTCTTAAAGTTAACTTTTAGCAGTCTTATTATTTTTTTTTTAAATCAAACACTGTTATTTGGGTTTCCGACCCCTGCCGCCGCCGGTTTTGGCCTTTTTGTTCGCGTTCTTTTTCTCTTCTTCAGCCTTACGTTTAGGATTTGGTGTTGTTGATAATACCTGAAATAGAAACAGTTACAGGATTTTTTTAATTAATAAAAGTAATCACTTAATTTAATTATACGTAATATAAAAAAAAAACAAAAAATTTAACCGACTTTAAAAGATGCATTACCCTTAAAAGCGAAAAATAACATCGTCTATGTCTTTTCTATTGATCATTTCGAAGGCGGTGCCAAAAACAAAAATACCTATTTGGCATACCTTAGGACCCTATTGAGCGGTTTGATGGTGGTACAATATTATTTTTCTGTTTTAAGCATAGTGTGTCTTAACATAGTGACCGTAAACACATTGTAGGCAAGTTTGTACACATATTTTAGTTATTTTGAGTTTAACAAAAAATTACTAAAAATTACAGACCAATCTAGAAATATCTTACGTTTCAAACAAATAATATTTTTCAAAATCTTTACTTATAAATCTGTAAAGAGGACAATTCTGTACAAGAAATATATTTTCAAAATAATTATCAAGGGGTGATTAGTGATCGATACTGATGCCAAAAATCAATAAAATTTTTGTTTGTCTGTCTGTATGTTTGTTATAGAAACAAAAATTACTCGACGGATTTTAACGAAATTTGGTACAATAATTATTCTTCATACTCCTGGGCAGGTACTACTTACTTACTGTAACAGTTAGATTAAAGAGGTAACTAGGGGGGACGAAGTCACTTTCGCTACTTGGTCAATAAATTACGAAATTATGAGGTAACAAACATTTATAAAAAGTTTTTTTAAGTCGGTTAAAAAAATTCAAAATTGGGGCTTCGAATTTTGGAGTAATCAGCTCGAGCCACATAATTTGAATACCTTAAAGAACCCGTCAAGTCGTCCCTGCGTGGTGCCAGTGCGCGCCTTCATCAGTTTCTTGGCTCCGTTGCGCACGCGCTCCTCGTTGAACTGCTTGTCGCCGCACAGGAACTTCACCAGCCCCTCCTCGTCAGGGTCGCACCACTTCAGCTGGAAATATTGTCAAAAATCAGCGTTGTGTGCTCCATCATGCAGCATAATGCTAAGCTGGTATTTTTTTGTGCCGAATATAACAAAGTGGTGTTTGATGCTTCCACTACTTCGGTTTTAGTCTTGACATGACCAGGTGGTGGAAGTATTATGATATGTGGCACAATTATTGATAAATTAGTCATAACAATGTACTATATTTATTATTATTTTTTCTAAGCCGTCTTTGCGTGCTAGTTCTTAGTTCATTTTTAATGTATTTTTTTTATTTTTGTACATTTGTGTGCAATAAAGTATTTCTTCGTTCTTCTTCTGTGAAGATTATGTAAGTGCCAACAGTCTATAAAGCGGCGATTGAACCCAAGACCCCTCAAGTTAATTCCAATTCTCCCTTGGAGTTGGGAGCTGTAAAGCTGACCTTACCTCAATATCCTTGGCATCAGCGACTTCAGGTTCAACGAATAGTCTTCGGGCGTTCTCAAAGTCCCAGTTCTCTGGAGGCTGGTACTTCTTGGTGTCGATGTTGTGGAGCACCTGCTCTATGGAGCGGTGCTGCTTGATGAGCTCGATGGCGCGCTTGGGGCCGATACCGCGGATGGAGCCGCAGTAGTCGCAGCCGAGCAGTATGCACAGGTCAATGAACTATAATGGAAAAACATGTGCCTGATGGATTTACAGGAGGGATTTTTTTCCTGGGTTTGATCCCCGGCTGGACCGATTGAGGTTTTCTTAATTGGCCCAGTCCTAGCTGGTGAGCTTTGGCCATGGCTAGTTATACTGGCAAAGACGTACCGACAAGCGAATTAGCGGTCCGGTACGATGTCGTGTAGAAACCGACAGAGGTGTGGATTTTCTTCCTCCTCTCACAAGTTAGTCCGCTTCCATCTTAGATTGCATCATCACTTACCATCATGTGAGATTGTAATCAAGAGCTAACTTTTAAAGAATAAAAATAAAATGATGCCCTCAGACCTATGGACTAGCACTCAAATTCACCAACAAAATTGTCTGTCGTTTTTTGAAGAGGACGAGGTAAATTCACACATTGAAAATATTTAACACCAATAAATATATCTTATGTCCTTACACTACACAAAACTATAAATCGTAATACACACAAGTGAAATTTTAACACCTATAGACGCAGTTTGTATAAATTCGTTAGATCGTGATCATATACTTTTGACAGAGGGGTACCATGTAACGAGGCAGGTCCTATGGTAATTGGTTTGAGCATCTGCCAAATCCTTTTTTTCAACTGCCTTCAAGGTCTAGTTGGGTTCTAGTCCTATGTGGCTTTGGGTTACAAGGTCTTGGGTTAGACTATGAAATATTTAGTATTACTTTTTCTCTATTTTTCTCAGTTAAAAATTGTCAACCCAAAGTTGAAAAACTGGTATACACCCCTTGACACCTACCCTTGTGCCTCTGAGAGCATGTTAAGTCATCATTATCATATTGACATATTCTGACAGTACAGTTGCCCGCCTACCAGTATTGAAGAAAAAAATACGTGTCTATTAAATTTCGTTTATTTACAAAATATAAAAGCGCATTCCAAAAAACTTCTTTCTGGATATCATTATCATTATATTTACCTCTTTGTGGTTAAGCTCGAGTCCGCTCAGCACATGGTTGAGGTGGAACTCCTGCACCGGCATCTTCCGCGCCTCGGAGAACGTCAGGTGTCTCAGCAGAACGTCCGCGCCGAAGGTCAGCGCGTCCATGTCCTCCGTGGCCACTGCGTACACCTTGCCGGCCTTCACCTGCAGGCGAAGTAAGGTCAGAAACAAACATACCGCAGGGGACTGATTTCTCAAATGGTTTCTTTTGAGAAATCAGTGCCCTTTAGTATGTCTGTTTCTGAGCTTACTTCGCCTGCAGGTGATTAACTTAACTACCAACCTAATCTAATTGTTTGAGAAATCAGTCCCCTGTTGTATGTTTGTTTCTGACCTTATATCACCTGCAGGTGGAAGCCGAAGTAAGCTGGTTTAGTTAAAAATAAAAATTCCTTTATTTAAAGTAGGCTTAGTTTACAAGTACTTTTTAAATGTCAGGTTCGATCATTAGGAAAGCGCTCTCTCTCCTGTAAGGAAAGAGGCCTGACCATTTTGTAAGCCGTTAAAGGTTGACAATGAAATTGTTTCATTTTTTAATTTAATTAATAATTTTCTTATGAATAAGTTCAGTATTTTACCGGCCGCTGTTTTTGTACGTAGCACACTGTGCCTTTGCCTCTCCTCCTCGCCGTGCTGCTTGGTCATCTTTACCAGTCTCCTGTCAATGTAATGTGATGAAGCAGTCACCAGCTGTGCGCACTGTGCCTCCACCTCGCCGTGCTGCTTGGTCACCTTCATCAGTCTCCTGTCAATATATTGTGACGAAGCATTCAGCAGCTGTGCGCACTGTGCCTCAGACTCTCCTCCTCGCCGTGCTGCTTGGTCACCTTCACCAGTCTCCTGTCAATATATTGTGACGAAGCATTCACCAGCTGTGCGCACTGTGCCTTCGCCTCTCCTCCTCGCCGTGCTGCTTGGTCACCTTCACCAGTCTCCTGTCAATATATTGTGACGAAGCATTCACCAGCTGTGCGCACTGTGCCTTCGCCTCGCCTCCTCGCCGTGCTGCTTGTTCACCTTCATCAGTCTCCTGTCAATATATTGTGACGAAGCATTCACGAGATGAGCGCACTGTGCCTTCGCCTCGCCTCCTCACCGTGCTGCTTGGTCACCTTCACCAATCTCCTGTCAATATATTGTAATGAAGCATTCACCAGCTGTGCGCACTGTGCCTCAGCCTCGCAAGGCGCCTCCTCGACGACCGGCACGCCCATCAGCTTGAGCAGCTGCCTCGCCTCCTCACTGTGCTGCTTGGTCACCTTCACCAATCTCCTGTCAATATAATATAACAAAGCATTCACCAGCTGTGCACACTGTGCCTCAGCCTCGCACGGCGCCTCGACGACCGGCACGCCCATCAGCTTGAGCAGCTGCCTCGCCTCCTCGCCGTGCTGCTTGGTCACCTTCACCAACCGACGGTTGAACTTCTCTATTGACGCTGTGTCTCCTGTTAATATATTGTGGTATGATGTCTATCAAAATATACATAAATGAGAAAGGTCACTCATCATGAAATCTCAAAAACAGCTTAACATATAAAATGTGACAGAGAGGTAGTTTACAGTTAGTAGACATCTGCTAATATTAAGGTTTAAAGTCAGACAAAGTCGCGGGGGCCCACTACTACAAGTGGACTACACTAGACTGAATAACTCATTAAACTACCATAATAATGAGTTTATTTAGTCAGTCATTAAAAGTGCAATAGATCAAGCTATAGAAGAGAAAA